>NW_027411644.1:206048829-206269369 GCF_047663935.1 Musca autumnalis | reverse complement strand
TGTTCACCTCTGGGGTATGCCCAAAAGACGGCCACACGATCAAGTCGCCCTCGAAAAAATTCTATTTACTCCAATTTTCACAGAAACGTTTGAAACCACGGTGCAATGATCGGCTTAACACACAATTGCAAAACAAATATGTTTGAGTTACTCGGATGAGTGTGACTGGCCTACGACGATGGCATGCGACATTATAATGTCTATCCATCTACTGGCAAAAAAAACCAAAAACAAAAAACCCAAAGCGAAAAGAATTTCAACACATTTTCCATGGTAATACTTTTGATTGCGTTGCTAATGTTGGGATTACTTCGAAAACTTGCTCTCACTCTAAGTAATAATAAAAATAACAACATAGCCATCCAAGTATTTTAGTGTGATAAGCGTTTTGTTGTTTGTTAACGGATTTATTTTGGGTTCTTCGAAGCCAACTTCATGGGCATTGTAAACTTCACAGTTGTTGTTGTCTTTGTGGTGTTGGTCCATCAGACTTAGGCTTTCGGCTGTTAGTGATTGTTATTGTTGTTTATGCCTCATCGAAAGCTTAGATGGGGGTGTGGATTTTCTTGTGGTTTAATTGTGTATTTCGGCGGGAGGGTGTTTTTGGGGTGTATGTGCATATTTCTTTGCAAAACTTCTAAGACGACAGTCTATACGCTTAAAGCTTAAAAATCGTCATGCAATAATTATGTTGCCTTAGCAGTGTTATTAACTACAGCAGCTCTTGCAGACCTTGTTGTCATATCCTGATTATGATATAGTCCACACTAAATACATATTAAGTAGTGATTCCAAAGCAATTATAATTTATTTGATGGAGATTTCGAATGCTCATTATTATTATTAGATTAGAAAAATAGGGGAAATACCTTAAATTTGAAAAAAGTATGCTTCTTCACGAAGAGTAAAGAGTTAGCTCTCATTTAAAAAATTAAGTTACAAAATGTGGAAATACAATATAGCAATGAAAAATAAATACCAAGGAACGGTGCTGGCCGGCTTTAACCCGGCTTTTATATAACAACTCTTTACTCTGACCTTCCCGTGGTGTTACCTGGAGAACTGCCTTAAGCATCATTTCCAGTATTTTTTACGATTTTACCTTAGTAAATAGAAACAATCTATGCAAAAAAATCATCAATATAGGTACACGTTTTTGGTCTAGCCCTCATATATCGGTACCCTGATTTTAGCTATTTCGAGGGACTTAGCCTTATTTTCTAATTGATTTTTTCGGGGAGTGGCACACCTTTTCGCAGAAAATTTTCAATGTAGGTCCATGTTTCGGAGTAACGCTCATATAAAGGTACCTCCGGATTAGACCTATTTCGAGGGTATTTTGGTGCTTTAAGTTTCTTTAGGAGTATAAAATCTTCCTGCACAAGATTTTTAATATAGGTATGTATATATTCTTAAATACATGATATAGAAATTCCCATTTTTTACAATGATGCAAATTATTATGATGTATAGGGTCTTGAGTTTTTGTGCTACTTTTTTTTCCAAAAGTAATACCTAGAAATATTGATCCTATAAAAATATCGATTTTAATAGCTCGTGAAGAAAAATCAATTTAGACTTCTATGTCCGCCGGTCCGTATGTTCATTATAAATGGTAATGAACTTTCGGACCACGATTATTTCAAAACGTCAATTGCATACACGAATTATATAAATATATAAAGGAATTTCTCTTATTACTATTCTCTTCATATTCTCAATCTCGTATACAAATGTTGTAAACTATAGACTCAACATTTGTCTATATTTATCACCATTGTCATTATAATATGCAGGTGTCGAAATGGGCAAAAACTTCAGCGGGGAAATAGTCAACCTTTTACCCTTACGCGCATGTCTCCGATCCTATTGAGAGTACTCCGACAGTAAAAGTAGAAAATCTCACCTTTACAATAATCTGGCTTAATTCCATTGTTGTTGTTTTAATTTTTTTAAACAAAGATTTTATTTGTGGGGAAAATTTGTCATTGTTCGGCAAGAGGTATGGCAGGGAAGACTATAGTTTCAAACCTCGCCACAGGAACTCATCAGTTCCCTTGTCTTTTGTTTGTGGATATTCTCCATCGAAAGTATTTTTAATAATTTCTTCAAATCTTTTTATACCAAACATCAATCGCCGCACGGTGGTCGAAAGCACTGATCTAGCGGCGCGAAATTCATAACTTGCAAACGAATTGAGATACGTCACTGAAATTTTGCACAAACTCAGCTTGTACCTGTGGGTACTAATGGGCCAAATATGAATAATATCGGGTAATGTTTTGGTATAGCCCCCCTATAACGGTACCTTCCGATTTTCGGTATTTTTGAGGATTTAAGCCACAATTACGTAGCAAATTAGCTGTAATTTGGTACTTAGGGTTCCTAGTGATCACAAAATATTTCCACCAAAAATTATGAACATAGGTCCACGTTTTGATATAGCCCCCATGTAACCGTACCTCCTAATTTAAGGTATTTTAAATATCATGACCACAATTTTAATTCAACTTGGATTTAATTTTGCATTCCGTATTCTCACTGCGTATAAAATCTTGTTACAAAACATTTTCAATACGGATTTATGTTTCGATGTATCCCCTTTTATGGTACCCCCGATTCGTTGAATTTTTACTTGTTATCCCATATTTAATAACATATTTAGCTATAATATGGTATTATAGTGTCTCCGGTATTATAGTTCTCCTTGCAAACATTTCACAAGGTAGGTCCATATTTTGATTTAGCTCCCATACAAATGCACAGCTAAATTTGTAAGAATTTCCGGCAAAATCCCTTATTTTAAAAGTGCAGTCATCAAAAGATTTGCAAATATTTGCAGCCCGAATGTGGTTATTCACTATCCAGAGAGTCCAATATCATTCCCCAAAAAATAATCGGACCTAAGTTCGGCCAAGTTTACAAGATGCACTCTATGGAACAAGCGCGTACAACCCATAATAACACTAAAAAATTCAATTTTTTGACAATTTATTGCTATATAACTAAGCACCTCCAGACCCCAAACTAATTTTTATAATTTAAATCACACCCTCTGCTATTAATTAAAATATATCTTGTCCATTTTCATTACGAATTTATTTAACATTTAAACAAATATGAAGTTATTTTTTTGCAATAATTTTTTAAAATCTGATGCAACAAAAACTTTTGTATTTGATAGTGAATAACTGAGTGAATATTTACAACAACAAAAATGAAAAAAACAAAATCTTTGTCTGCAAAGTGTCTGTAATCGATACAATGGAAAATATTTCGCAATTTTATAGCTCGATTTTTTGACTTTCGCGCTGCTAGATCAGTGGTTTCGACCAGTGTGCGCCGGCTCGAAATATAGGAGTGACCAAAGAAACAATCTCCATGAAAAGTTTTTCGTTGGTCATCCCGTACGACCCCAACGCAAGTGTTTGCAAAACAAGAGAAACCTTCTCTATGTTGTCGTTGAATTACAACGAAACCAACATAACTAAAACTTTGTAATAGCGAACTTTAAATTGGTTCCAACTGTTTTAACAAAAGTGGTCAAATACTACAGATATACAAAAATACGCTCCTCTAACCAAAACTAAACAAGTAAAGAGACTGAGGGGACCTAACTTTGTGATACACTACACAACATGTTTTCGGCATTAACTTTCAGTGAAAATAGAAACAAATTTTAATCGTTGTCCCAATACAAATTAAAACGAATATCGGTTAACCGACCGATGAGTCTTTCGGGGATTTTATGTAGAAATGATCAAAGGCTTATTGATCTAAAGTCTTGAGCATTTTCTTGGTCAGGTGCCATTATTTCCCCAATGTAAGTGGTATTTGAGTGTTCCTTTGCCATAATTTTAGTTCTTTTTTTTTTTTGGTTTGCGTATATATTTCATTTCCGTTGATTTTCCAGATATGCTGAAAAGTATCCAATTGTAATATGAGAAAGAGTTTTTACCGAAAACTGTCCAATTATATTATCCTATCATATCCTAGTATTAATAAAATCTAACTCACCCCTGTCGTTACGTTCAGTGCTGCCCCAAAAGGTATATCTTTCGTTAGTATCACAGCCAATGATGATGATGTTGTGAGGATAATGGCTCTCATCATAGTCCCGACCTCACTCGGTGGTGCTTCTCTAGAGTGTGCCAAGTAGCCAGAGATGCCAATGAACTGATTATCATTATCCAGTCCCATTCTTGCCTAGTTGAAGTTCCCTCTGCTTAACTGGGAACATAAGAATGTGTTTATTGTGTTTGTAACAAGACACGATTTAGGCTTACCGTAATACCGCATAAACGTATGTATACGGTTTTGTTAGAGTTGTGCCAAAGGAACTGTATGGAACTATCTCGTTCACTTCGCAGTTCCAATGGCCCACATTTTTTCTTTGAACAAACTGCGTATACTTAACAGCACACGTTACATTTCATGATGTTACTCATCCGTTTTGGAGCTAGTACAAGGAACTAGGAACTAGATTACCCTACTCTAGGTTTTGTAGCCTCTGTTGTCCAATTGTAACGTGTTCAAATGCCACGTACATTACAACAACGCCCACGGTCTGCCCGTAACATCGTAGCGGCGTTAGGGCAAGCATCACGCACATACAACAACACTCAAGGTCCAAAATACTATCGTAACAACGGAGAATCAATACGCACTAAACCACGCCTTCACCTACTTCAGTCGTGCAGTAGACTCATTTGCTCTCTGTAAGTGAGGCGGAATAATTCGCTATCACTCCATAAAAGCTAAATTTTTAGTATTTTGGTTTTCGCTATTGGAGTCAGCTTGCTACTGCTGGGGGATTGCTAACCACCAAGGCATTCCTGAGTGGCGTGTTGCGTTTTTAATTTTTTTTTGTTTACTGTCCCACACAGAAACTTCGGTTTTTTGTTCCACACAGAGACTTCAGATTTCTGTCCCACACGGAGGTTTCCACTTTCCACTTCGGTATACTGTTCCTTACAGGAACCTCGGTTCCCTGCTCTTAGTAATACTTAGTAGTTTGTATGAGTTCATAGCCGTAGTGTTAGCAAGTGTTACAAACATCGTATCCAATTGTCGGCAGCCGAGCTCCTGAAATCATCAATCAACACGTTCCGATCACCACCGGATCGTGTCCTCAACCAGCTTCGTCGTTTCTGATGATAATAAAACCCAATCGTCAACAACTCTCGTTATCAACCAACTTTGCCATGATCGATCTTCGTCAATCATCGTCGTTCCCGAAATCCATGACACAGTCGTTTCCGATTATCATCGCTAAGTTCACGACCATCGTCAGCCGAGTTTCCGAATTCCATCATATCATCGTCAACCGAAGCACGTTCCCGATCATCGTTAAATCGTAGAACCCTAGTGCCAAGCAGCTTCATCTCCACGACCAGCGCAGAACCGGATTGTTAATCAGGGCCTTCGTTCTCGATTATCAACGTAGTTCGTCAATAACGACCATCGTCAATACCGAATCAGCAACCAACATCACCATTCTCGATCACCCCTAGCAGCTAGTCACTGTTATCACCGACCTTACTACAATAATTCTCAAGCCTATCAATATCGCATTGGATTGAATTAGATCATACTAGTATTTAGATCAATAAACATCCGACTGAACCCCTAGAAGGGATAAAACTAGTATTTTATTTCGTAAGGTTTAGTGGATCCTTATAGAGACCCTGGACGCGACCGGACTTACCCCAGCCGACGAGAAAACCACGTTACACAATCCCTTTACTTCAATTTCGAGTGAATGATGCCTATCTTCGTTCTTGTATAATACCTATGTCTAGATTATATGCAGGCTATCTGAAGCGACTCTAGAAAGCTTCGGATTGATATGCATGACCTTGAGTATCACTTTTGTCAATGTTGTCTAGCACTTTTCGGCATCGTCGACTTGTTTGCCAGCTTGTTTTTAAGTCTCTCCAGTGCAGCATCAGTTATCAAGAGAACTAGACTCCTGATGCTTTTGTTGGGTTGCTCAGAGGCGATTAAGTATGTTCCACTCCTCCACTCCATTCTTTCATCAGCTTTGGGCCGTTATATTCTATCCTGGGCATCCAAACTCATGCACGAGTTCTCATGGGGATTTGCTCAGGCTGATGTTGCCTTAACCATCGCTGAGTTTAGGTACGGATTTTTCCAGGAATCCCACAATAAGATTCCACCCAGCTGAGACGAACAATCAACATATTTAAGTATATCACCACCATATCACGTAAATATTCACATGTTTCTCATAATTTAAGCACCAAGAGATGACAATAAAGAATTGAATTTTCATCAATCGTGTTTTCACTTAAAGTTTCGTGGTCCTTGAGTTGACCCTGGCTGCGACTGAACTTACCTCAGCAATAGATAAAACGCTTGTTATAACTCCTTCCTCTAAGCGGACTTTATGTTTTCTGTCAGGGAACGTTCTCGCGTGGAGGTAGATGGATGATGGTCGTTTTGAGCAATTATGATCTCTCGTAATCCTCGATAATTTTAGTATGAGCTTATCCGCTTCATTCCGTTCTTGCAATATATTATAAGCAGTATTCTGAATTTTGCCGTTTGGTACAGGGATTTCCGAACGTTGGACGGACTTTTCATGGTTTTTTTGGCATCCATAGGTTGTCCATCTTTCGTGACGAACAGTTTTTTAAGTATTTTACTGATGAAGTGCCAGAAATGACTACACTTAGTTGCCTAGCTGCTAGCACCTGGTTAGATGCAAAGATGTCATCCTCGTAAACGTTTGATTTCTTTAATTGTATTTTCTCCATATGTTGTTATCACGAGTGTGTCGTAAGGGGATATAACATCGTACGCAGTGACGGCTTGCGCGGAATCAGCTACAAATAAGTACTCCCGAACCGTTCCCAGGCATTGAGAGGGAGTCGTTAGAAGCTTACAACAAATATCCGGTTAGATCTATGCAAAATATTGAATATGCCGTTATTTTATTTTTGTATATAAATCCTTTTAATTTGGGAAATCAAAATCCAATAGTCAGCTTAATAAGTATTTTTTCCCAAATTATTACACTTTTTTTTGAGTAAACAACCAATAGCGTCATTAAGTTAAAATGTTCCTGTAAGATTATATTACAGTACTCTCCCATGCAAAACTGTTTGCACTTGATTCCATTGTTCTGATGTAGTTGATCTCTCCAAATAATATGCCTTAATTTGTAGGGTGACGTAGGAGATGAATGATACCAAGGAACGGTCCGAACCGGCTTAAACATGGGAAAGCGCAGGATTTATTTTGGTCCCTCCTTCATCTCAAGTGGACACTGACCTCCCTGTGATGTCACCTGGGGAACTGCCTTTAACACCCGTTAAAGGCAGTGAGCTAACATGTGCCGCGCGTTCACCCATAAGAACGTTGAAAAGGTTTGGGCGTCGGGCTAGTAACCTTCCCCTAGAAAAAGCAGCCTACTTTGAAAAAACGAAAGAAAAGAAAAATAAACCCTCTAAAGTTGACGACCCCCGCAAATGTTTTAAGCACCATGAACCTCGAATCTGTACCTGGAATGTTCGCACTCTTTATAGAGAAGGTGCAGTTTACGCATTGGAATATGTGCTTGGAAAGTACAAGATTCTAAGCCAAAATTGGAAAGGAGAATATCTTTCGCCCAACAGTCGGGAAATTCAGTCTCCATAGTGAAACGTCGAACAATGGAATGAGGCTGTTAGACTTTTCAGCGGCAAAAAACATGGTAGTTAGCAGTACCAGATTTACGCATCTCGATGTTTATAAGATCCAGATCAAAGAACAAGAAATCAGATTGATCACGTTGTGATAGATGAAAGACATTCATCGGACGTGTTGGATGTGCGATCGTTCCCAGGAGCCAACAGCACAATGGCAAAATATCTCCCACTACATGCAAACAACCGCAAAATCCATACTTGGCTACCAGAGACCTCCACCAAGGAACCCACGTGCTCCTACCGAAGAAAAAATGCGGCATATAGGGTTAACCTACAATCAGTAGCGACGCGTAGAGCACGAGAGAGATATCGGGAGAATTGGAGAGAGAAGAAACGTCTTTTTCGCAGGAAAAAAAGAGAGATGGAAATGCGGGAGTGTGAAAAAATCGAGATGTACAGGAGCCAAAATGAAGTCCGTAAATTCTACCAAAGTGTGAAACATTAAACTGATGGCTTTGGTACAGGCACATTCTACTGCAAGGTGATTTGGTAAATCATACAGATAGTGTACTAAAGTTACGGAAAGAGCACTTTTCCAACCTATTGGTATCCAATATTACCGAAGACGACGAAGATACCACAGATCCAATACCAGAAGTTGGTATTGAATATATACCACCCGGCCAAGTTGAGGTAAAGACAACAATAACCGGCTAAAGAATCATAAGGCAGCAGGAGCCGATGACTTAGCAGCCGAGCTAATCAAAACTTGAGGCGACACGCTGATAAGGTGTATGCATCAGCTAGTTAGCACCACCTGGCAGGAAGAACGCGTACCCGACGATTGGAAACTGAGCATCCTGTGTCCCGTCCATAAGAAAGGAGATAAGACTATGCTCCAACTATAGGGGCATAAGTCTTCTTCCTATCGGCTACAAGATAGTGTCAGGGATATTGTGCGAACGACTAAAGCCTATGGTCAACGAAATAATTGGACCATATCAATGCGGCTTTAGAACTGGCAAGTCCACCATTGACCAGATATTTACCCTGCGGCAAATCCTGGAGAAGACCCAAGAGATGCAGATCGACACCTACCACATATTTGTCGATTACAAAGCAGCCTTTGACAACCCCCTACGTTTAAAGGTATTCCAGGCTATGGTATCCCCGCAAAGATAATACGGCTTTTTAAAATGACTTTAAGTGACACTCGATCCTCGGTTAAAATAGAAAAGAACCTCTCCGAACAGTTTTATACCAAAAGAGGTTTCAGACAAATAGACAGCCTTTCGTGTGATCTCTTCAACATACTGGTGGAAAAGGTCACACGAGAGGCAAATGTTAAATGAAATGGCACAATCTACACCAATAGCCACATGGTACTTAGACATCATAGGAAGATCAGTAGAAGGAGTAACTGATGCCTCTGTGAAGTTCGAAGGAGAATCTGCTAAAGTGGGTCTGTCGGCAAACGGCGAAAGACCAAGTTGATGGTGTCGACGCACTATGTCGCGAGCTCATATTAACTGTGGCCAAAAATAAAAGGAGATGTTGTATGTGCATCAATTTTGGTACACGTACATATTATTGACTTACAATCTCCAGGACAAAAAACTGGGATGGTCGGTCCACGTTTTATTCCCCTATAGTACCGTACCTTCCTATTTTCAGTATTTTGAAAGTTTTAGTCATATAGACCAACCGAAATTACTGAAATTTGGTTGTTAGTCTTCTGCAGAGGTATGAAACATTTCAACTGAGACTTTTGGGTGTAGGTCCACGTTTTGATATAGCCCCTATAGAACGGTACCTCCCGATTATCGGTATTTTGAAGATTTCATCCTCATTATTACACCGAAATTGATGAAATTTTGTATTTAGTCTTCGTTTGGGGCATAAAACGTTCACCTTGAAAATTGTCTGCATAGGTCCACGCCTTCATATAGCCCCCACAGGACGGTACCTCCCGATTTTCTGTATTTTGGAGATTTCAGCCTGATAATCACACCGAAATGGCTGAAAATTGGTACTAAGTCTTCGTTGGGGGCTTATAACTTTCCACCAGAAATTTGTCAGTATAGGCCTTCGTCTTCCTATAGCCCCCTCCCCATTTTCGGTATTTTTGAATGTTGTGGCCTCAATATCCATCCGAAATGACTGAAATTTGGTGTTCAGTCTTCAAATTTTTGAGAGCTTATTGAACACATATATTGACCGATTAATGGTCAAAAACGGTCCATTTTTTGCAAAAAATCGAATTTTAATTTTCGCTATTCACCATTTTTTTTTTAAAATTGATATGTTTAAAAGTCTAACGTTTTAAAGTAGGATTATTACGTACTCAATAAGCCCACAAAATATATGATGATCGGTTCATTCGTTTTCCCGCCAACACCGCAAAGCGCTTTGATAAAATAGGATGGTCGCTGAAAAAGAGAAATAACACGTTCGTCTGCAAACTTCTGCAGCTGGAACCTTTATACGTTTGAAGTACTCACTTTTCGCAACTCAAACAACAAATAATATCGAAATACACTTTTATAAATTTTTTCCCACTCCATTAATTTTAAAATTTGGTTCACAAAATCGATGTACTAAGTACCACAGACTTGGGTAGCTGTAAACACCATATGACCACTATTTATTTCCAAACAAAATTAAATCCATGTTTATTACATCCAAAGCAACTGTAAAAATGTATTTTAGAACGATTAACTACTTTATATATGAAAATATTATAGCATAATACAAGTTATTAATTTTAGTAAAATAAGGACAAAAATACATATTTCCAACAATTATCTGATTTGAATCTTCCCATGGACTAAACTACTTAACAAATCAATACCATAATTCAAATTCCTACAAATTGAAATGTTTACTATAAATTCTCATCAATAAATTTGTATTCCGAGTACTTGATTTTGACCATTTTTGGCCACGGTCGTGACACTGTGCAGTTGAAGTTGGTTCCTGTAGTTTTGAGGTAGTAAAAGACTTCGTCTATCTCGGAACCGCCGTAAACACAACAAACACATCAGTACTGGAATTATGTAACTAATTTTTCGAGTTACCGACAAATATCGATAAAATTAAAATGCTTCTAAATCGGTAATTAACGAAAATTTTCGATACGTTATCAATCAAAATAAAAATGTCGCTAAGTCCTACCGATTGCAAAAGTATAGTCAACTTTTATTGAAACCTTTCATTCATAATTTCGCGTTTAAATGTTACCGATTTTTGTCGGTAACTCAAAAAATGAGTTACAGAATTCCACTACAGTTGTGAAATAAAAAGAAGAATTATATTTTCTACTTTGGTTTAAATGCTTCTTTGGCTTAAGTAAGCAGTTTAAAAACAAAGCAAGATCTCATCAAACAAAAGTAACAGTATATAAAACACTGATAGTACCCGTGCTGATGTATGGCTCCGGAGCATAGGTACTCGCACACGCGGACAAGGCAGTGCTTGCTGTGTTTGCGAGAAAAAATCGTCGAAAAATCTACGGACCAATCTGCGTTGACGGTGAATATCGACGTCGTATGAACCACGAGCTGTATCTGCTATATAACGACATCAGTATAGATAAACGTATCGAGATACAACGATTGCGTTGGCTAGGACATATCATAGGAATGAGCAATGATTAACCCGCTAAAAAGGCGTATAAATATGGGCCAGCTAAATAAGTAAGTAATTTGAAGCTCAATTTGAAGAAAACCTCGAAAATTTGTTTGTTAACTTATAAAACTACTAACTACTACTCCAACTACTTTGTAGGTTAAATAGTTGAATAAAATCAATTTAGCTCAACTTAGACATCAACTAACAGACGATCCACAAGGGTATATATCCATGTGCATTATATACATATTTGCCATCTCTTAACAGAATTTTATTTTCCTTTTTTTCTCCTAGAGATATCCACTTAAGCTTTGACCTACAAGTCCATTTCCTAAAGCAGAATGATGTGTGTAAGTGCGAGTGTTGCGCGTGTGCTCCCAGTACATTTATATTTTACGAAGTTGACTGTCTTAAAACAGCCTTCATTTGTGAACTGAAACGAGCTGACGGACGAATGAGCAAACGAACATCCTGTGGTTCGTACGTAAATAAGTTTATATGTATGTGTGGGTCTTATGTTATCCCCTCCTTTAGTTGGTTGGTTGGCTGGTTGCTGGGGCTTGCGTTTCCGTCTTGATGCACTTGCATTAAAAGTCTTTTCATTTTAAATAAGCACAAACTATAAACAGCGGTAGTAGCATTGGACGACTTCGCAGCGGCAGGCACTTAACTGGGGGTTAGTGAGTGAGTGGCAAGCAAGTAAGCGAGATAGTGAATGTCAAATGAATGAATGTTTTTTCACGGTTGTTTTCCATGGATCTTGAAAATTTGCAGTATAGCTTTACGCAATGTTTGTATCAGGGGAAATCATTTGGCTACTTATATCCGTTTCAGTGTTCAGTGTCCTTTTTTGTCTCTTTGGCTGTTGTTCTTATTATTGCACTTACATAACAGCAATGTGGCTTTTATGTGCTGTTGATTTTTTCTCTTTTTTTGGGGGGTTCTTTGTCATGGTATGCCGCTCATGCAACTTATTTGTGGCACTTTGTTTCGCTTTGTCCTTCCAGCTATGAGATCAGCATCTCAAAGAAAGGCAGCAGTAAACCAAACAAGCATAACTATGAAACATTTGTGTCAGTGTTGGATTTATTTTAATTTGGTTCCCTTCTTAAGTATGTACGACTCAAAAAAAGTATGTGCGCTCTGGTATTACAGGCAAAGAATTTCACTTTGAGAAATTTGTAATACAATTTGTATTTCTTTTATTTTATTTTTCATCCATTCATTTCTGTTTGTTGGATAGTTAAAGGTTCTTTTGGCCTCGCTGAGCCATCGTAAAGAAAGTTCTCAAATAGTTTGTTTATCTTTTCGTTTTTTTTTCCATAACTTTGTTGTTGAGTTTTTATTTGGTCTTGCCATTTCTTGTCTGTCACAGAAATTTGATTATGCTACAAATTATCATCCACATTTCAATATCAAAATAAATTCCTTACCAAGAATTGTAATGAAAAAGTAGCCTAAGAAATATTTTGTATTGATACAGTTAAGCAAAATATTATTGAAATAAATCAGTGACTTACTACCACTCATTGTGTAAAGACGTTCTTCGTCTTTTCTTATTTTTTACAGACGAGCTGCGGCTGTCTGTTGGATGCTGCGGCATCAAATTTATATTTATTCATTTTGGTCCTTCGAAAAATTGAGTTTTCCCCCACCCGTGGTAAGAGACTCAATGGAATTAGCAAAGGGATTTTTAAGCAGTTGACTTAGAAATCAAAACTAAAAAAATACTCTAGCAATTGGGGCAATTGGCTCAGGAATTGCTAGAAGTGATTTTTTAATTAACCGATTTATTTTTCGGTAAAGCGTTTGTCGTGGCTTGGATAACGACATAGCGTGATTTACATCCACTCATTGTGTTAAAACGGTCTGCGTCTTTTTTATTTTTTACAGACGAGCTGCGTCTGTCTGTTGGCTGCGGCATCAAATTTATATTTATTCAGGTGCATTTTAAGGAAATTGCTTTAAAGGACGTAATTATTGTCCAATAGATGATACTGTGCAACATTTTTAAGGTGATCTTGTGCAAACAATTCGGACTGGGGATTTTTTGAAAGTATAGACCCAAATGACAAGAAACCCTATTTGGCCCCATCTAAACTTGGTTAAATATTGAGTTTTTAAAGAAATTCGGGGCTATATCTTTTAAACCAATCCGAATCTTCAAATGACCTCTGAAGCAAATTTGTAGATAAGGACAAGAATAAAATAATTGGCGAAATAATGAACTCGAAAACTACATTTATTGCCTCAATTTTCAAAAAATATGCAAAAACTCCACAATTTTTATACATTTCGCACCGTAACTCCAAAACCGTTAATTGTTTTTTTTTTTTTTTTTTTTTGATATTTTCTTTTGGTAATACGCAACTCTTCAGAACATGGCATTGTTGTAAAATGCCTCTATCCCGTTATTTTCCGTACATTTCTCAACGACGATTTAATAAATATGTCAATAATGTGGTGAAATCCGAAATGCGAAAATAAACTGTTGGTGTGAACTGTGTTTGAAATACGTGTTGTAAAAGTTATGATGCAGAATACCGCTGAAACAACATGAAGTAAGCGTTTTAGAGTTTCGGTTAGTTCCGATGAATTGTTGAGAACATTATTTGGAAGATTTTTGCAAAACGTTACTTGGTTCAACTCCCAATAGTTTAGCCGATACTGACCAGAATTTCAGCAATTATGTAAAATTTTTTATATTTCATAGATTTTGATGCCCTAGTGGAGTTTTTCTTATGTGGTTTTTTCAAAAGATAAGTTCTAATAGTTTAGGGCTACAATATTGCTACAGACAGCAAGGCCAAATTCCTATTTTTGTTTGCATTTTCAGTGTTGCATAGTGTGAGTAAATGTTACAAGTTCATTTTTGTGGCTAAAAAAGTAACAAAATATAGTTGAAAATCGGTTGGATTTTAATGGATTTTATATGAGCGCTCAGCGCCAAAAAAATGGTTTTGGGAAGAACGAAGTTAAATTAAAATAAACTTTTAAAATATTTTTATATATATATATATATTTTTTTTTTTGTAATATATGTTTTAGGTTAATCATAATGTCTTAATTAACTTTTATAAAGGCTGTTTTAAACAGTTAATAAAAATATTAAAGTGGCTTAGGCCATTTTGAAATCCATCTAAAAAAACTATATTGGTAGCATCTAAGGGTTAGGCCAGGGTTTTTTTTGGATAGTTTGACAGTTTTTAGCATAAGCGTACTCCTGTTCATACGCATAGTTCCTGGATCCATCTTAGAAACGTCTTTTGACGCACCGCGATCGTATTTTTTCGAAATTTGTTGCACCGATCAACACTGGATCCAACAAGAAAGACCCCATTTTTGCCGCCAAGTGTTTGTGCAATATCAAATGTTGGCTGATGGAATAAAAACCCAAGGATGCCTCTATCTCGCGGTATATAAAAAGGCGATCTTGCACTATCCGTTCACACACAGCTTAATTTTTTCTGGCACAAAGGCCGTTTTTGGGCGACCCTCACAGACTTCGTTTTTTGGCAAGTGTCGACCACGACTGAATTCAAAAAAACCAGTTTTGGTCCTTTACCAACGTACAAAGATTTATATTGATCGATGCATAGTTGCCGTGATTATCCACGCCGAAAGTTGTGGATAATTATGGGAAGCAAATATTCACAAGTAAATTCCATTTGTATACCCTCCACTATAATATGTAGTGTATAAATTTATCATTCCGTTTGTAACACATCGAAATATTCATCGGAGACCCTATAAAAATATATATTTTTGATCAGGGTAAAATTCTAAGTCTATATAACCATGTCCTTTAGTCCGTCTGTCTGTTTAAATCAAGATACATATCGCAACTTTTTAGGTAGAGCTTCGTTATTTGGTATAGAAGTGTCTATTACTCCTAGGATGCTTGGTACCACCACCTGATTTTCGGTATTTTGAAGGTTTTAGCTTCATTATATCACCTTAAATTAAAATTTGGTTTATAGTCTTCATTTGGTGTACGAAACTGTCCATATGAAATTTGTCGGTATAGGTCCACGCCTTCATATAGCCCCCATAGAACGGTACCTCCAGATTTTTAACAAGTTCGGACGGGCCGAACTTAAGGCCGTTCTTACATGTGTTTTTTTTTTGCAAGGTGATTTTTTCAAGTCGCTTTAAACAACACAACACATGGTCGTATGTCAAACTGACCTGAGTACTCTTAGGCTAAAAACTGTCAAACTTTGCAAAAAAAGAGTTAAGTTCGGCCGGACCGAACTTTTCACACCCTCCACCATAAAATTTCTGAACTAAAAGGGAATAATTAGTTTTCATTCCTGTCCGCAACTTTAAGTGGGTACCTAAAAGTGTCAGATAATGTACCTAAAATGTCTTGATTCGGCCGGCGCTTTTTTAATGGTGCCTATTTTTGGAGGAGGCTATGATGGATGAGCTTTGTGACAACTGGGGACCGCAAATGACAAATTACTAAAACCTTAAAACACACAAATCGGGAGGTACCGTTATATAGGGGTTATATCAAAACATGGACCTATGTTGACAGTTTTTGATGGAGAAGTTTTGTGGCCACTGGGATTCGCAAACGTCAAATTACTGGTAGTTTGGTTGAAAAATGTAGGACAAATTCTATCTAGGTTACAAATTGTAACTAAAGTCCCCAAAATACCGAAACTCGGGAGGTACCGTTATATAGGGGCTATACCAAAACACGGACCTACATATGTTGACAATTTTTAGTGGAGAAGTTTTGCGAACACAAATCGGTACTTAACGTTATATGGAGGCTATACCAAAACTTAGACCTATGATGAATATTTCTGGTGGATTGTGATCAATGGGATTTTCAGATGTCAAATAACAGTTTGTTCTGTTAAAAATTATGGCTAGAATCCTCACAATACAGAAAATCGGGAGGTACCGCTATAAGTGGGCTATACGAAAATATGGACCTAAATTAACAATTCTTGTTGTAGAATTTTTGTTAACTCTCAAACGACAGATAGTTCGACCACCAAATGAAGCTAAAATCCTCAAAATACTGAAAATCAGGAGGTTTGTATGGGGGCTATACCAAAACATGGGACTACGTTGACAATTTTTGGTGTAGAAGTTTTGCGATCACTGGGAACCCCAAATATCGAATTACCGCTATTTAGGTAAAAAATTTAGATACAATTCTCAAAATACCGAAAATAGTGAGTTATCGTTTTATGGGGGCTATACCGCAACATGAACCTATTTTGACAAAATAGTTAAAAAATTTAGCTAAAACGATTAAAATACCGAAAATCTAGAGGTACCGTTACCTATGTACCTATGTTGACACTTTGTGAAGAAGTTTTTCGACTGTAGGGAACTTCATATGTCTAATTACGGCTATTTCGGTCAAAAAATTTAGCCAGAACCCTCAAAATACCGAACATCGGCAGGCACCGTTACATGGGGGCTATACCAAAACATGGACCTTTGTTCATTATTTTTTGATGAAGAAGTTTCGTGGCTGCATGGAACCTCAAATGTCAAATTACGGCAGTTCAGACAAAAAAATTAGCTTTAATCCTAAAAATACCGAAAATCGGGAGATACCGTTATATGTGGCTATATCCAAACATAGACCTATGTTGACAATTTTTGGTGGTGATGTGTGTTGACCACTACGAAATTCGAATGTCAAATTATGGCAAGTTTGGTTAAAAATTTTAGCTTAAATCATCAAATTACTGAAAATCGGAAGGCACCGTTATATGGGGGCTATATTCAAACATGGACCTATGTTGACAATTTTTTCTGGATATTTGTGGCAACCACTAATAACATCAAATGTCAAATTACAGCTACTCCGATTAAAAATGTTAGCTAAATCCTCAAATTACTGAAAATCGGGAGGTACCGTTATATGGGGGCTATAACAAAACGTCAAAATGCCTGAAATCGGGCGGTACCGTTATATGATGGCTAGTCCAAAACATGGACCTTCGTCCACAAGTTTTGTTATATAAGTTTCTTGACACTTAAGAACACTAAATGTGAAATTATAGCTAATTCGGTCTGAAAATGTAGTTAAAAATGTCAAAATACCACAAATCGGGGGTACCGTTATGTGGGGGCTATACCAAAACGTGGACCGATATAGCCCATCATCGAACTTGACCTGCCTGCAAACAAAAGACACATTTTCCAAAAATTTCAGCGTCCTATCTCTATTTTTGTGGATGCAAGAGTGATTACCACAAACGGATGGACGCGCGGGAAATAGTTCGAGTCAGAATTTTACCATGATCAAGAATATATATACTTTATAGGGTCGCAAATGAGTATTTGAATGTGTTACAAACGGAAAAACAAACTTAATATATCCTCCATACTATGGTGGAGGGTATACAAAATGGGAATTCCTCTATCATGATTTTAATACTTTTCTATCGTGGTTGCGAAATTTTGTAGAATAAAAGGTAAACGTAGTTCTTTATAAACAAACCAAAACTATAAAGGAAAACACACTTAAATGTCACGGTGCGCCTTTACCAACATTGGGATATTTTTGCGGATTCTGAAACTACAATGTTCATACAAAAAACTACAATGTTCATACAAAAAAAGAAACGCCTGAGCGCTTTTTAAATTAATAGCGATCATAGTTCATATTTTAGGGTTTTAAGGTTTTCACGATTTTGCGTTAGAACCGCAAGTCCTATTGAAATTGGATTAGAAATTTTCTACAATATTGTCCTTTATGTCTTTTTCCTAGGTTTTCCCGGTGCGCCATAACTAACTTTAAATGCCAGGTGCTTACACCTGGGAAGTTTTTGCAGATTCTGAAACTACTATGAGATGAGAATAAAAAATCGACGAAGAGATTTTTAAAAAATCGCGGTATGAGATGAGAAAAAACAAGTAAAAAAGCATTAAGTTCGGCCGGGCCGAACTTTTCATACCCTCCACCATAAAATATTCATTCCTGTCCCCAACTTTAAGTGAGTACGTTAAAATGTCAGATAATGTACATAAAATGCTTCATTCGGGAGGCCCTTTTTTATGGTGCCTATATCTAACTGTTGACAATTTTTGGTGGGCTAGAAATTGTGAGGTACTGTTATATAGGGGTTATAATAAAAAAATGGGCCTATGTTGACAGTTTTTGATGGGAGCCTTTAATGTCAAATAACTCCTAATTCGGTTAACAAATTTAGCTAGAATCCTCAAAATATCGAAAATCGGTACATAACGTGGGAACTTCAAATGTCATTAGCAGCTAGATCCGAGGTATCTGGGCTATACGAAAATATGAACTTAAATGAACAATTTTTGTTGCAGAATTTTTGTTGACTTTTAAATTTCAAATTACAGAAAGTTCGTCCAAAAAATAAAGCTAAGGTACGGAAAATCGGGAGGTTTGTTTTGGGGCTATACAAAAACATGGACCTACGTTCGGTTAAACATTTTAAGTAAAATCCTCAAAGTACCGAAAATAGGGAAGTATCGTTATATTGGGGCTATGTTGAAAATTGTTGATGCAGATGTGCGGTGACCACTACAACCTTCAAATGTCAAATTACAGTAAGTTCTGTTAAAAATTGTAGCTAAAATTGCCAAATTACTGAAAATTGGGAGGTACCGTTACATGTGAGCTATATCCGAACATGGACCTATGTTGACAATTTTTGATGGAGAGGTGTTGTGACCACTAAGAACTTCAAATGTCAAATTACTGCTTGTTCGGTTTAATATTGTAGCTAAAATCATCAAATTACTGAAAATCGGGAGGTACCGTTATATGGGGGCTTTCTTGACAATTTTTGGTGAAGAGGTGTGGTGACCACTAAGAATTTCAAATGTCAAATGTTCAAATTACAGATAATTCGGTTAAAACTTGTTGGTAAAATTCTCAAAATACCTGAAATCGGGCGGTAACGTTATATGGGGGCTATTCCAAAACATGGACCTATGTCCACTAGTTATATAAGTTTATTGACATTTAAGAACCCTAAATGTCAATTGATAGCTAAATCGGTCTGAAAATGTAGATAAAAACGTCAAAATTCCGTAAATTGGGGGTACCGTTATATGGGGGCTGTACCAAAACTTGGACCTAGGTCCACAACTTTTGTTATATAAGTTTAGTTACACTAAAGAACCCTAAATGTCAAATTATAGCTATATCGGTCTGAAAATCTAGCTAAAAACGTCAAAATACCGTAAATCGGGGGGTACCGTTATATGGGGGCTATACCAAAACGTGGACCTATGTCCACAAGTTTTGTCACCTAAGTTTATTAACATTTAGGAACTTCAAAAGTCAAATTATAGCTAAATCGGTCTGAAAATGTAGCTAAACCCGTCAAAATACCGTAAATCGGGGGGTACCGTTATATGGGGGCTATACCAATAGGTGGACCTATGTCCACAACTTTTGTTATATAGGTTTATTGACTTTTAAGAACCCTAAATGTCAAATTATAGCTAAATCGGTCTGAAATGTAGCTAAACCCGTCAAAATACCGTAAATCGGGGGGTACCGTTATATGGGGGCTATACCAATACGTGGACCTATGTCCACAATTTTTGTTATATAAGTTTATTGACTTTTAAGAACCCCAAATGTCAAATTATAGCTCCATCGGTCTGAAATGTAGCTAAAAACGTCAAAATACCGCAAATCGGGGGGTACCGTTATATGGGGGCTATACCAAAACGTGGACCTATGTCCACAACTTCTAATTTATAAGTTTATTAACACTTTAGAACCCTAAATGTCAAATTATAGCTACATCGGTCTGATAATGTTGCTAAAAACGTCAAAATACCGTATATCGGGGGGTACCGTTATATGGGGGCTATACCAAAACGTGGACCTATGTCCACAACTTTTGTTATATAAGTTTATTGATACTTAAGAACCCTAAATTTCAAATTATAGCTAAATCGGTCTAAAAATGTAGCTAAAAACGTCAAAATACCGCAAATCGGGGGTACCGTTATATGGGGGCTATACCAAAACGTGGACCTATGTCCACAAGTTTTGTTATATATGTTTGTTGACACTTAAGAACCCTAAATGTCAAATTATAGCCAAATCGGTCTGAAAATGTAGCTAAAAACGGCAAAATACCGTAAATCGGGGGGTACCGTTATATGGGGGCTATACCAAAACGTGGACCGATATAGCCCATCATCGAACTTGACCTGCCTGCAAACAAAAGACGCATTTTCCCAAAATTTCAGCGTCCTATCTCTATTTTTGTGGATGCTAGAGTGATTACCACAGACGGACGGACGGACGGACGGACGTGCTCAGATCGACTTAGAATTTTACCCTGATCAAGAATATATATACTTTATAGGGTCGCAAATGAGTATTTCAATGCGTTACAAACGGAAAAACAAACTTAATATACCCTCCATACTATGGTGGAGGGTATAAAAACATAAAAAATCTACGAAGAGATTTTTAAAAAATCGCGGTCAAAGATCACATTTTTAGGATATTTTTTTGATTTCAGGATTTTGCTTGTAAATCGCAAGTCCTATTGAAATGGGACTAGAGTAAATATTATAGCAGCGAAAATTCTCTACCACACTGTCTATAGTCCCATTTCGATAAGGCTTGCGGTTTTCATGCAAAATCCTGAAAACCTAAAAATTCTAAAAATGTGAAATTTGACCGCAATTTATTTAATTTAGTTCCTTTATCTAACTGTTTTATTGATATAATTTGCATTAAGTGAGAGGTCAAGTTTTAAGTGCATTTGTAACACTGTGCGACAACAAAAAAAATGACAAGGAAAATCGAGTAGATTATGAAAGTAGAGCTAAAAATATGAGACACGTGTATCGGCGTTTTTAAAGTTTACGTCGGAAAGTAACCAAAATAGGCGGGGCAAATTCCGCCCATTTTTAATTTCTACGAAATATTCGAATTAAGATATCTTGGAATCCTTGCATTTCAGGTATATAGTGTCTTTGGCAACTTTACTTAGGAGGGTGTGGGGAATATTTTTGTTAAAAATGTTAACCCTCATGCGGTTCATCAAAGGGGTCTTTTTTGTCCTTTTTTGAAAATCTTTCAAAAACTCCTTAAAATTGTGATCGTATCAAATCCAAATATTCTACAAAATTGTTCGCCATATAATTTTACTTTAGGTCTCAGAATACACCAAATCTGTTACTCTTGTCTAATCGCCAGGAATCTCTAAAAATGAAAAACAAGTTTTAGGGTTAAAGTCGGACTTCATCTGAGTTTATTTAAAATTGTCCCACAAAACATAATTCTAGAGAGATGATGTCAGGGACAAAAATATTTTTCATCAAATTTCACTATGGGTCACCAAATAAATGAAATGTATATTTACATTTTATAGCATGAAAAAATCAGTATCAATTTTGCTGAAAATATTTCCCAATTTTTTTGATGAAAAACGTTTCCTTCTTTTTTCAAGTTGATACATGGAACACGGTGCTCTTGAAACAATTTTAAATGGAAGGTGCTTACACCTCGGAAGTTTTTGCGGATTCTGAAACTACAATGTTTATAGATGAGAACAATCAAAAAACAAAAAAAATCGCCGGAGCGCTTTTAAAAAAAAATCGCGATTTAAGTTGACATTTTTGCGGGTTGTTTAGGTTTTCGCGATTTTGCTTAGAAACTGCAATTCCTATCAAAATGGGACTAAAGCAAATGTTGTAGCTGTAAAAATTTTCTACAAGAGTGACCTTTATGATATTCTCGTCGGTTTTACCGTTTTTTGAGATATAGAAGTTCAAATTGGGACAATTCAAATTCAATTCAATTCTGTATCGCCCCCTTATAAAACAATATCATGACTACAAATTCCCAACTTAAACTTATATATTTTAAAAAGTAATACAACTTAGGATAAGTCACTTAAGCCAGTCTTGTAGAGAATTTTCACAGCTTTAAGATTTTCTCAGGTCACATGTCGATACGACTTACCGTATTCAAGCAAATTCGCGAAACCCTAACAAAAAAAAACTAAAAATGTAAACGGAGCTTCCTTATCTCAAAAATGGTATAAGCTGGGAACAAATGATAAACGTCAATCCTCTAGAGAATTTTGACAGCTACAACATTTTCTTTAGCTCCATTTCGATTGGACTTGCGGTTTTCAAGCAAAATCGTAAAAACCTAAAAAACACCTAAAAATGTGAATTTTGACCGCGATTTATTTAAAAATCCCTACAGCGATTTTTTCTTGTTTTTAGATTTTTCTCATCTATGGACACTGCTGATTCAGAATTCACAAAAACTTTCCCTGTGTAAGCGGTTTTCATCAAAAGTTAGTTAAGGCGCACCCTTCATGACATTGTTTTATAAGTGGGCGATACAGTCAATGCATTGTCCCAAGTTGAACTTCTATATCTCAAAAATGGTAAAAACTACGAAAATACTATAAAGGTCGATCTTGTAGAGAATTTTCATAGCTACAATATTTGTTTTAGTCCCATTTTGATAGGAAATGCGGTTTCTAAGCAAAATCGCGAAAACCTAAACAACCCCTTAAAATGTCATCTTAAATCGCGATTTATTTAAAAAGCACTCCGGCGATTTTTTTGTTTTTTGATTGTTCTCATCTATGAGCATTGTAGTTTCAGAATCCGCAAAAACTTGCGAGGTGTAAGCACCTTCCATTTAAAATTGTTTCAAGAGCACCGTGGGAAGTAATATAAAACTTGGTTATAGGTGAAAAGTGTCAAAGGATGAAAAATTTTACACAAAATTTCACTATGAGTTTCAAAATTAACCATATATCTATGTATACCATTTCCTTAAAAAATTAGATTACAAATTTATAAATATTAGGATGAAATTAAATGTTTTAATTTTGGACTGTTAATTTTACATAATTCCATACTGGATCAAAATCTAGCAAAATCCTTTACTTGTTGGGAATATTGTTAAAGAAAGAAATGTTCCAAAAGAAATTTCATTGTGAGTCTCTGAATAAAAGAAATCTGTAACCATAACGTGTCGGGTGACGTAGGGGATGAATGATACCAAGCAACGGTCTTGACCGGCTTTAACATGGCAAAGCCCAGGATTTATCTTGGTCCCTCTTACATCTCAAGTGGACACTGACCTCCCCGTGGTGTCACCTGGGGAATTGCCTTTAACACCCGTTAAAGGTAGTGAGCTAACATGTGCCGCGCGTTCACCCATAAGAACGTTAAAAACTTGGGTTTGGGCGTCGGGTTAGTAACCTACCCCTAGAAAAAACATCCTACTATGAAAAAACGAAAGAGAAGAAAAACAAACCCCTCTAAAGTTGACGAACCCCGCAAACGTTTTAAGGACCATGATCTGCGAATCTGCACCTGGAATGTTCGCACTCTTTATAGAGAAGGTGCAGTCTTCGCATTGGCAGACGTACTTGAAAAGTACAAGACCGATATTACTGCCATACAGGAAATACGATGGATTGGGAAAGGCGTCACAACAACACCTAAAGGTGACGCACTGTATTATAGCTGCCATGACGTAAAGCATGAGTTTGGTTGTGGATTCGTAGTTAGTCGGAGACTAAAACATCTGGTATCGAGCTTCACCCCAGTGAATGAAAGACTTGCTGCAATTCGAATAAAAGCTAAATTCTTCAACATCAGCTTTATTTGCGCTCATGCTCCCACTGAAGAAAAGGACGAACAGACCAAAGATATATTTTACGAGCGCTTAGAAGAAACATATGACCGTTGCCCTGCCCATGACATTAAAATCATTCTAGGCGATTTTAATGCCAAAATTGGAAAGGAGAATATCTTTGGCCCAACAGTCGGGAAATTCAGTCTCCACAGTGAAACATCTGACAATGGTATGAGGCTGATAGACTTTGCAGCTGAAAACATGGTAGTTAGCAGTACCAGATTTAAGCATCTCGATATTCATAAGGGCACCTGGCTGTCCCCAGATCAAAGAACAAGTAATCAAATTGATCATGTTGTAATAGATGGAAGACATTCATCCAGCGTTTTGGATGTACGATCGTTCCGAGGCGCAAACATTGATTCGGACCACTACCTTATTGCAGCAAAGGTACGTACCCGTCTAAACGTTGCAAATAAAGCACGAACAGACACAACGCGGAAGTTGGACATCGATAGGCTGCAAACACAACAGATAGCCACAGCATATTCCACTCAACTAGCCCAATTGCTTAACGCGAGCACTCCTTGTCCCGATAACATAACAACACAATGGCAACATATTGCCCACTCCATGCAAACAGCCGCAAAATCCATACTTGGATTCCAGAGACCTCCACAAAGGAATTCATGGTATGACCAGGAGTGTCGTGCTGCTACCGAAGAGAAAAATGCGGCATATAGAGCTACTTTACAATCAGTAGCAACGCGTAGCGCACGATAGAGATATCGGGAGAAAAGGAGAGAAGAGAAACGTCTTTTCCGCAAGAAAAAGAGAGAAATGGAAAAGCGGGAGTGTGAAAAAATCGAGATGTACAGGAGCCAGAATGAAGTCCGAAAATTCTACCAAAGAGTGAAACATCAAACAGATGGCTTTGGTACAGGCACATCCTCCTGTAGAGACCAGCAAGGTAATCTGGTAACAGATACAGATAGCGTGCTCAGGATATGGAAGGAACATTTCTCCAATCTGCTGGTATCCAATAGTAGCGAAGACGATGACACCACAGATCCAATCCCAGAAGATGGTATAGAATGTATACCGCCCGGCCAAGATGAGTAAAAACAGCAATCAACCGGCTGAAGAATAATTAAGCAGCAAGAGCCGATGGCTTACCAGCCGAGCTGTTTAAAACCGAAGGCGACGCGCTGATAAGGTGTATGCATCAGCTAGTTAGCACCATCTGGAAGGAAGAACGCGTACCCGACGATTGGAACCTGAGCATCCTATGTCCCGTCCACAAGAAAGGAGATAAGACTGTATGCTCCAACTATAGGGGCATAAGTCTTCTCCCTATTGCCTATAAGATAGTGTCAGGGATATTGTGCGAACGACTAAAGCCCATGGTCAACGAAATAATAGGACCATACCAATGTGGCTTTAGACCTGGCAAGTCCATCATTGACCAGATATTTACCCTGCGGCAAATCCTAGAGAAGACCCAAGAGATGCAAATCGACACATTTCACCTTTTTGTCGATTATAAAGCAGCATTCGACAGTCCCCTCCGATCAAAGGTATTCCACGCAATGTCTGAATTTGGTATCCCCGCAAAGCTCATCCGGCTTTGTAAGATGACTTTAACTGATACTAGGTCCTCAGTTAAAATTGGAAAGAACCTCTCCGAAGAATTTTGTACCAAAAGAGGTTTCAGACAAGGAGACAGCCTTTCGTGTGACCTATTCAACATTTTGCTGGAAAAGGTAATACGAGATGCAAATGTCAAAAGAAATGGCACAATTTACACCAATAGCCACATGTTACTTGCCTATGCTGATGACATAGACATCATGGGACGATCAGTAGAGGAAGTAACTGATACCTTTAGGAAGGTCGAAGCAGAATCTGCGAAAGTGGGTCTGGCGGTAAACGGCGAAAAGACCAAATTGATGGTGTCGACGCGCAAAGCGTCCATAGAGCTCGGACCAACTGTGGAAGTTGGTACCTACAATTTTGAGGTAGTTAAAGACTTCGGCTACCTCGGCACTGCCATAAACACAACAAACAACATCAGTTGTGAAATAAGAAGAAGAATTGTATTGGCCAACAGATGCTACTTTGGTTAAGGTAAGCACTTTAAAAACAAAGCCACATCTCGTCAAACAAAAATAACACTATACAAAACGCTGATACTACCCGTACTAATGTATGGCTCCGAAGCATGGGTACTTGCGCAAGCAGATAAGGCAGTGCTTGGTGTGTTTAAGAGGAAAATTCTTCGAAAGATCTACGGGCCGATTTGCGTTGACGGTGAATATCGACGTCGTATGAACCACGAGCTATATAAGCTATACAAAGACATGAATATAGTTAAACGTATCGAGATGCAACGATTGCGTTGGCTACGCCATATCATGAGAATGAGCGATGATGAACCCGCTAAAAAGGCGTATGAATACATGCCACATGGCGGTGCACGCAGAATCGGCAGGCCTAAGCTTCGATGGAGCATACAAGTGGATGAAGAAATGAAAAGGCGCGGTTTTCCAAAAAGTCATGCGAAAAACAGAGAGGAATGGAGATCTTTTCTTAGTTCGGTCTATGGAACAAATGTTCTGTAATGGGCCAACTAAGTAGTAACCATAACGTGTCTCATATTTTTAGCTCTACTTTCATAATGTACTCGGTTTTTCCCATCATTTTGAAAAAAATTGCATTTTGTTGCACAGTGTAATAAAACACTGTAACTTATTTTTATACCCTCAGCATTTATGCTAACGAGGGTATATACACTTTCATACGGGCAAAATGTGCCTCATCGAAATAATGGTTTTAGACCCCAAGTATGTTTGGACGAAATGTGTTTCAGACAATTTGGAGTCGATTGAGCAATGTCCGTCCGTCTGTCTGTCTGGCTGGCTGGAGCGCACGATAACTCTCGAACGGATGAACCGATTCGGTTCAAATTTTGGCTTTCGTAATATTTTGCCCAAACTTAGTTTACGTTCGAAGATGAGCTATATCGGTCCACTCCTTCCGGTACCTCCCCCACAAAAGTTCGAAAATGTTCGGAAAATTTGTGCGCACGATAACTCTTGAAAGGAGTAACCGATTTGGTCCATACTTTGCCCATCGTGGAGCGTGTACCAGAATTAGATCAGGTTTTAATATGGACTCAATCGGTCCACTCCGTCGGGTACCTCCCACACAAAAATTTGGAAAAGTTCAGTTTAAGACCATCTCTCGAATCGCTTTGATTTTTGCTTTAGCAACTTGTATTCACTGCCCTCCATACGACAGTATAAGTTTCATCAGGGGCAAGTCCATACTTCTTGAGAAAATAGCCTGAAAGTTGGAAAAAAAACCCCTATGACACCGTGTGAGGAGGTTGGAGGGCAAAATAACTTTCGAACAGGTCTGCCGATTCGGTCCAAAGTTTGGCCTTAGTAATATTTTGTCCAAACATACTTTAAGTTCGAAGATAAGCCATATCGGTCCACTCCTTCAGGTACCTCCCCCACAAAAATGTTCGGAAAAATTGTGCGTACGATAAACTCTTGAAGAGAGTGGCCGAATTGGACCATACTTTACACATCCTAATATATCTACCAGATATAGATAAGGTTCAAATATGGACTATATTTGCCCACTCCATCCGGTACCTCCCACACAAAATGTCGGAAACATGTTCACTTTAAGACCTGCTTTCGAATCACTTTGATTTTTGTTGAAGCAACTTGCATTCACTGCCTTAATTGCGATGGTAAAAGTTGTTTCAGGGGCAAGTCCATACTTCTTGAGCAAACATCCCTGAAGTTGTAAAAAACCCCTATGGTACCATATGTAGTGGCTGGAGATCCATTCTTTTTAGTATCTCCTCCGCAAAACTTTTGATCTCTAATCCTAATCAACATTTTTTGTCAGTTCAAACGCCCAAAATTCCTAAATACATGCGTTTTTTTGGGAAAAAATTGTTTCAATATACACAGGCTGAGGGTATATCTCTGTCGGCAAAGCCGACTGATACTTTTTTACTTGTTTTAATTATTTTTTATTTTTAACTTTTCAGTAATTAAATTTGTTGACCACTCAGAACCTAATAACAAAATTATAGCCAATTTGGGATGAAAATGTAGATAAAAACCTTAAAATGCCTGAAATCGTGTGGTGCCTGGACTTATGTCCATAATTTTTTTTAAATTATTGGTAGGGAAGTCTCTGTTTCATTGGGAGATCCAAATGCCAAGTTTCAGCCAATTCGGGATGAAAATGAAGATAAAATCCTTAAAATAGCTGAAATCAGGTGGTACCGCTAAATGCAGGCTATACCAAAACCTTGACCTCTGTCCAACATTTTTGGTAAGGAAGTTTCTGTACCATTGGGAACCCTAAATGCCAAATTACAGCCAGTCAGGCCTAAAAATGAAGATAGGGTCGTTAAAATACTTTAAATCGGGTGGTACCACTATGTGGGGTCTATAAGAAAAAAATGGACTCATATTGGTTTTGGTTTCATATTCATGTATTGTCATCCAAATCTGAAAAGTGTGCAAAGTTTTAGTTCGATTAGTCAAATGCAACTGTGTGGCAAATCAGTTACTAGATTTGAACTAAACAGACACCAAAGCAAGTTAAACAAAACACTGTAAAAACACAAAACACTCGTATTTTGATAAATTGTCGCTTAGCCTCAATAAATATATTCTTTCTTATGATGGAAGCTCTCAAATAAAACGCTTGACGTTTAATTTTGTCACCATTTATAATATAAATGCAAGCGTAAAACACCGTAAAAACACTGTAAAAATGGTTATAGTTCGATTGGTCAACTGCAACTGTGTCAAAAATGAGTTACCAGATTTGAAATGCAAGTTAAATAAAACACCGTTAAACACTGTAAAATGGACCAATCTTTCATATTCATGTATTGTCATCCAAATCTGAAAAGTGTGCAAAGTTTTAGTCCTATTGGTCTACTGCAACAGTGTCAAAATTGAGTTACGAGATTTGAAATGCAATTTAATTAAAACACCGTTAAAACACTAAAAAAAATGGACCAATATTGGGTTTGATTCCATATTCATGTATTGTCATCTAAATCTAAAAAGTGTGCAAAGTTTCAGTTCGATTGGTCAACTGCAACTGTGTTAAAAATGAGTTACCAAATTTGAACTAAACGGACACCAAAGCAAGTTAAATAAAACACTGTAAATAATACAAAAATTTTTAACTTCGACTTGAATTCCTCTGTAACCAATAGGTTGAAAATGGTTGTTTTTGGATGAAAACATCTCTATCCGTTCAAAAGTTTTAGAATTTTGAACAAAAAAAAAACGATCCTGAACCACTGTACTCATTATAAATTGTAATTAAGCTGCAGGCTCATGATCATATATATATGTACATAGTTTCAAAGGAAACTACGTTTTAGACGGGTCCTGTTAAAAGTTGGGAGATTCATACTGGAAATAACCTTTCCGTAATCTTTTGTAAAATTGCTTGAATCCAGTACACTTGTCGATTTTTCTGCACTTCCATTTTCCGTTTCACTTTCATAATTGTGGATTCAAAATTATTATGGGCTTGTGGTCAATGAAGTACAAATTAGAACCAAACCACAACCGCTTATATTTTCAGTTTATTTTACTACCACTAGTCTCGGTCTAAACTAGAGTAATTACATAAAAGAAATTTCGTTGAAATATGCGTTCTAAGATCGAATTCCATAGTCCATAATCCACACTATAGTGATTTCAATGAAAAAATTTCATGAAATTATGTGTACCTAGATCGAATTCCATAGTAGAGTAATATCATGAAATTGCTGTAATGGGGAAATTGATCTAAGAACGCCTAATTTTATTAAATTGTTTCAATTAATTCACTCTAGTGTGGACTGGGACATATAGGGTAATTTTTTAAGCCCGATAGAACTTGAAATTGTAAAAAATAACACAAAAAATTAAATTGTAATCAAAAATTTTTTTTTATTCGAAAGATCAATACGTGACATTAACATTTGAAAATGATTTCGGGCATATGGGCACCGCGGCTGTTCTTGACGAAGTGCATTCTGGACGTCCAATTTTTGGCCACTTTTTCGAGCACTGCTGGCCGTATGTCACGAATAACACGAACAATGCTGGCCTCCAAGGCATCAATTGTTGCTGGTTTATCAGCATAAACCAGTGACTTCACGTAGCCCCACAGGAAATAATCGAGAGGTGTCAAATCGCACGACCTTGGTGGCCAATTGACAGGTCCACTTCTCGAAATCAACTTATCGCCAAATTTTGATTTCAATAAGTCGATGGTTGCGTTCGCCGTATGGCACGTAGCGCCATCCTGTTGAAACCACATCTCCTCCGGATCAATGTCATCCATATTTTCAAATAAAAAATCATTGATCATGGTGCGGTAACGATCTCCATTGACCGTAACGCGAGCTCCGGCCTCATTTTTGAAGAAATAAGGTCCGATGATGCCACCAGCGTGAAAACCGCACCATACGGTGCATTTTTCTGGATGTAATGGAGTCTGTAGGGTCCCTTGTGGATTAGTCTCACTCCAAATGCGGCAATTTTGCTTATTAACAAACCCGTTAAGCCAAAAATGCGCCTCATCGCTGAACACAATTTTGCGATAAAACAACGGGTCATTTGCCAACTGATTTTCAAAGTAAATTTGGATAATTTCGTAGCGTTGTTCAAGCGTGAGTCTATTCATGATGATTTGTCAGAGTATACTGAAACAAATAAAAAAAAGTTTCATCAAAATTTAATTTTTTGTGTTACTTTTTACAATTTAAATTTCTATCTAGCTTAAAAAAACACCCTTTAGTAGAGCATTTTTATGACATTTGAAATTCGAAAATCATAGCTTATTGCATTCTAACATAAAAATTTCAATTATTTCAACATTAAATAATTTCCCGTTCAAAACCAAAGTATGATTCAGATAAAAGAAATTGTCTGGTTTATACATGCTATTCGCATACGTATTAAACGACAAATAAATGCCACAAACATACTTAAAACTGCAGTAATTGCAAATTGATAATTAGTCTTGGAATTTCAATTTCCTCCCAGCCTTACTGGGAGACGGCATATCATATAAATTGCTTAAATTATATATTTTGTTGTCTCTTTCACGGCTGCATTATGGACAATAATCCTGTTGAACAAAACATTAACGGTGGAAAAAAATCACAGTTTAATCATGTCGATTATGGATATTTTTCAATTGTTTCATTAGTTAACGACGATAATATTGAAAAGAGGCAATGTTTACATTTACACTTTTATTCGTAGTGACATACAGATGGACAGACACTGTTGTGGCTTTGTTGGAAAGTTACCGCCACTGTTGTTGGCATTGTTGTTGTATTATTGTATTAAATTCATTTTTATACCCTCCACCATAGTATGGAGGGTATATTAAGTTTGTTTTTCCGTTTGTAACGCATTGAAATACTCATTTGCGACCCTATAAAGTATATATATTCTTGATCAGGATAAAATTCTAAGTCGATCTGAGCACGTCCGTCCGTCCGTCCGTCCGTCCGTCCGTCTGTGGTAATCACTCTAGCATCCACAAAAATGGAGATAGGACGCTGAAATTTTGGGAAAATGCGTCTTTTGTTTGCAGGCAGGTCAAGTTCGATGATGGGCTATATCGGTCCACGTTTTGGTATAGCCCCCATATAACGGTACCCCCCGATTTACGGTATTTTGACGTTTTTAGCTACATTTTCAAACCGATTTGGCTATAATTTGACATTTAGGGTTCTTAAGTGTCAATAAACATATACAACAAAACTTGTGGACATAGGTCCACGTTTTGGTATAGCCCCCATATAACGGTACCCCCCGATTTGCGGTATTTTGACGTTTGTAGTTACATTTTCAGACCGATTTAGCTATAATTTGACATTTAGGGTTCTTAAGTGTCAATAAACATATATAACAAAATTTGTGGACATAGGTCCACGTTTTGGTATAGCCCCCATATAACGGTACCCCCCGATTTGCGGTATTTTGACGTTTTTAGCTACATTTTTAGACCGATTTAGCTATAATTTGACATTTAGGGTTCTTAAGTATCAATAAACGTATATAACAAAAGTTGTGGATATAGGTCCACGTTTTGGTATAGCCCCCATATAACGGTACCCCCCGATATACGGTATTTTGACGTTTTTAGCTACTTTTTCAGACCGACTTAGCTATATTTTGACATTTAGGGTTCTTAAGTGTCATTAAACTTATTTAACAAAACTTGTGGACATAGGTCCACGTTTTGGTATAGCCCCCATATAACGGTACCCCCCGATTTGCGGTATTTTGACGTTTGTAGTTACATTTTCAGACCGATTTAGCTATAATTTGACATTTAGGGTTCTTAAGTGTCAATAAACATATATAACAAAATTTGTGGACATAGGTCCACGTTTTGGTATAGCCCCCATATAACGGTAGCCCCCGATTTACGGTATTTTGAAGTTTTTAGCTACATTTTCAGACTGATTTGGCTATAATTTGACATTTAGGGTTCTTAAGTGTAATAAACATATATAACAAAACTTGTGGACATAGGTCCACGTTTTGGTATAGCCCCCATATAACGGTACCCACCCGATTTACGGTATTTTGACGTTTTTAGCTACATTTTCAGACCGATTTAGCTATCAATTGACATTTAGGGTTCTTAAATGTCAATAAACTTATATAACTAGTGGACATAGGTCCATGTTTTGGAATAGCCCCCATATAACATTACCGCCCGATTTCAGGTATTTTGAGAATTTTACCAACAAGTTTTAACCGAATTATCTGTAATTTGAACATTTGAAATTTGAAATTCTTAGTGGTCACCACACCTCTCCACCAAAAATTGTCAAGAAAGCCCCCATATAACGGTACCTCCCGATTTTCAGTAATTTGATGATTTTAGCTACAATATTAAACCGAACTAGCAGTAATTTGACATTTGAAGTTCTTAGTGGTCACAACACCTCTCCATCAAAAATTGTCAACATAGGTCCATGTTCGGATATAGCTCCCATGTAACGGTACCTCCCAATTTTCAGTAATTTGGCAATTTTAGCTACAATTTTTAACAGAACTAACTGTAATTTGACATTTGAAGGTTGTAGTGGTCACCACACATCTGCATCAACAATTTTCAACATAGCCCCAATATAACGATACTTCCCGATTTTCGGTACTTTGAGGATTTTACTTAAAATGTTTAACCGAACGTAGGTCCATGTTTTTGTATAGCCCCAAAACAAACCTCCCGATTTTCCGTACTTTAGCTTTATTTTTTGGACGAACTTTCTGTAATTTGAAATCTAAAAGTCAACAAAAATTCTGCAACAAAAATTGTTCATTTAAGTTCATATTTTCGTATAGCCCAGATACCTCCGAACTAATTGTTAATGACATTTGAAGTTCCCACGTTATGTACCGATTTTCGATATTTTGAGGATTCTAGCTAAATTTTTTAACCGAATTAGGAGTTATTTGACATTAAAGGCTCCCATCAAAAACTGTCAACATAGGCCCATGTTTTATTATAACCCCTATATAACAGTACCTCCCAATTTCTAGCCCACCAAAAATTGTCAACAGTTAGATATAGGCACCATAAAAAAGGGCCTCCCTCCCGAATGAAGCATTTTATGTACATTATCTGACATTTTAACGTACTCACTTAAAGTTGGGGACAGGAATGAATATTTTATGGTGGAGGGTATGAAAAGTTCGGCCCGGCCGAACTTAATGCTTTTTTACTTGTTAATTTAATAAAATTTGTTTATAACAACTTTATGGTTATATTTGCCGCGAGAATTCAATTGCCATAATTAAGCGTTTGCCTTTTCATAACTTTATAATGATGGCCGTAGGAGCCGACAGCAGGGTCCATAAAAAAACAATAGTAAGAACAACAACAGCAGAACAGTTAATTAAATGTACCAATTAAAAGAGTGTAAATAAATGTTAAACTTGTACATAAATATTAGTACGTCGTCACAAACTAGTGCAAATTTAAGGTAAAGGTATTCCTAAGTTATACAATCTAATTGCGTTGGACTCTGAGGTAGCATCGAGGGAATAGTGGACTTAATGAATCTGAAAGGATATCATGGTCGCGGGGTGCAGGATACCAAGTTCAACTACAACTACAGCGTTATGATGGTGACAACGTACTGAAAAAGAATGAATCGCACTTGAAGTGGATGTGGGGGATAAGCTTTCCTATTGTACCAGCTTGTTCAATACAGACCTATCTCGCTTGAGCCTGGCTCTAATGACCTGTTATTGGAACCTATGGGAGTAACAGTCAGGTGTGAAACTGCCGAGATAAAATTGCTTAACATATCGTCGGTGTCATGCTTAAGTGTTCCATACGCCATTTTTGACATTTTGAGATAAAGGTACCTTACAAGATTTTGAGCCACGCTCTTTCAGATTTTTTGGTCGGTTTTTCTATATCTCTTATAGTTTCTGAGATATTCAGATGCCAGTATGTTCCATATCCGCTTTTTGACCCAAAAAATCTTGTCGTTTTGTTCCATATGCATAAAGCATGGCGTATGGAACAAAACAACTTTGAACTTTTTAGTTCCATAACCATGTCGTTTGGCGTATGGAACAAAAAGAGACAAAAACGAATTGTTCCGCATCAAAAATGATGGCGTTTGGAACAAAAAATTGCCCATTTTTGCCATGTTACGGAAAAGTGTGGCGTATGGAACAAATTATTTTAAGGATTCGGTTTAAAAAACTGAAGAATAATAGTTTCTAAATCCAAATATTTTTGAATATTGTATTGTTATATGAAAACGAAAATGTATCAATCGTTGAAACAAATAATCCCTAGTTTAAAGACAAAATTTTGATGTAAGTCCACAAAAATATACGCAAGAACGTCCATTCGACTGGAAGCTAACCGACTACAAAAATTGTATTATAAGAAAATCGCGTTTAAATGTTTTATATTACCTTAGAAATGCAAAATATCAATCCGTTTTGTCCGATCGAAATTTTTACCACAAAAAATAGTGATAAGTGCAGGAAATCCCTTAAATAAATGTTAAGGAAACCTATAATAATGGTCCTTATTGTATTTATATGAGAAAAATAAATGTTTCATTTAAAGTCCTGATTTTTCAACTCAACAGTGGCACTTCATATAAGGGAGGTGGAACACGATTGATAAAAAGTGTTTTGGTTGAAATGTGACAAAACGTGTTCCATGTGACACAAACTGCCAAAAACATGAAAAAAAGATTCCATGGAACAATTCAGCAACTTCTTGCAATTATAAAAATTTGCCATAACTTCTAGACTATCACAGATATCTGACTAAAATAAACTACTGATATATTCTATGAGTTTAGTTAAGTAAAACTGAGCTCTTAAAGTATTGGATTATTGCACCATTTTTATCCTGTATGGCCTTAAACATTAACTTGAGTTTTTCTCGAATCAGGCAAATGGCGTATGGAACACTTAAGCATGACACCGACGATATACATCCCGCCGATAACTGTACACCAAGTATAGGCCCAACATTAGCCCACTTTTGGAAGGTCACGGTTATTGTCTTGGGGGACTTTAATACCCATCATGAGTTGTTGCATTCTTTCTCGGTAATGATAGCTCCACGTTTTGCAAGGCAATAAGAACTTCACTACAAGAATAAGCGGAGTGTTCACTGTTCGCCGGAATAAGTGAATTGTGGGCAACAGTTAAGTCACTCTCGAAGCACGGAAAGAAGAGGTGTGCAAGTTATTTTAATCGACAAATTTTCGTGCATCTCGTGTGTGACAGGGCGAAGAAAAGAGTCTTACGATGCATTTGATCTCTTCCTGCCGAGGAGGAACAACCACAATCTACCATGAATGATGTTGCGAATGCCATCAGGAACGCTAAATCATCAAAAACGCTGGGTGGTGGATGAGCCGGCAGTCGAGTATGTCATCAAAGTTCTCAACCGATCTATAGTCATCCACCTGGTTTCAGAAGTGTGGAAAATGGGCAGGGTGGTCCAACTTCAGAAGTCAGACAAAGATGCCAAGAAAGGTGAATCATACAGACCAATTTCACTTTTTAGCCTATAGCAAAGACTCTTGTGCCTTTACTCCTCCCCAGAGTCAGAAATAGCTACCCAGTCGGCGATCATCAGCATGGGTTCCGTAAGCAGCACAGAACGACAAAAGCGCTACACGCAATCTCCGCACATATTGGTCCAGGACCCAACCAGAGAACGTCGTGCGATAGAACAGTGATTGCGGCGATTGACTCTTCAAAAGCTTTTGATACTGTAAAGCACTTCATTCTGTTTTAGGACATTGGGCAGACTACCCTCCGGTCAAGTTTGAAATGTTGGATACTCAATTATATGTGTGGGCGCTAGTAGTACGTGGAATTCAGGAACAAGAAGTCCAAGCCCCGTAGAGTGCAACAGGGAGTTCCATAAGGTGGGGTGATATCTTCGGAACTGTTTAACCTCGACCTCTCCTGTATTCCGGCCCCTCCAGACGGCATCGAGATCGTAATTTATTGCACGAACCTGGACTCAGAAAACATTCCACATGACATCTGTGAAAGACTGAACTCCTATTTAACTGATCCTAACGCCCTTTTCCACGCGAAGAATATGCAGATATTCGCCACTAAATATACGCCCACTCTGTTCACCACATGGACTGAAGAGTGTGAAAGACGTGGTCGATGATAGCAGAATTCCGACTACCAAATGCCCCAAGATTGTAGGGGTCATGTCACAGCTTTCTGCGACAATATATGTAGGAACATAAACCTCAAGTTCCTAGGTGCAGATAAAGAAACCTTGTTTGCTACATATAACGCAATAAGTCGGTTGGATTAAGACTCAAAAGTGTTGCTAAGACGGAATGGACCTACATAGTCCATTTTGTATGTGATTTTTTTCGATCATTCATTTGTATTGATATCGGGCCCGCCAGTCATTTCAGTGGGTCACCGTATAATTTAGAGCTTTTTGATGGCTATGTCAGGAAGCAAGGATTCGCCTACCTTATACACAATATCGCTTTAAATAGGACCGCAAAGAGTAGCTTCGGTAACAATTTCGAAAGGATACTTCAAGAAATACATATTGCGTGCACTAATTTAGCGAATATTTTTGAACTTTTTTGGGAGATGAACTTTATCTAAGTTTTTCAGAAATATTATGATATTCCAAGTTTGGAGCAAAATAGAATTCGGTTCGAAAGTAGTCGTGCGTTCTACATATGTTGGCCGAAGGGATTTTTTTTTACTGATTTCAGGTCATTTTCTCAATTAGTATGAACTTGCTCCTGAACAAATTTGTATCTTTGTAATATAGCGTCGAGCACAACCTGTTGCAAAAAATTTTACACGATTCGAGAGAAGGTCTTAAACTGCAGTGAACTGACATTTTGTGCGGAAGTTATCTTAAGCAGTGGACCGGTATAATCCATATTTGAACCTGATCTATGCCTGGTAGTAATATTACGATGTGCATATGGACCGGTTCGTACTACGGGCTCAAGGGGGCTAGACTTAAACCTGGACATATACGTATGTTGCTAAAACTTACAGAATATCAAAATTGGGAGTTCCGCCTTATCGGGGCTGTTCTAAACCGTCGATATGTACCAAACAATTTCTGGAGGAATGTTTTGTAACTCCAACGAAGACTAAACACCATTTCACCATGTGGCTTAAAGTTTCCAAATACCAAACATCGGCGGTTATATGAAGACGTGAGTCTATACCCACCAATTTCCAGTACCCTTCTATGGGGGCTATATGAAAACGTGGACCTATACTCATAACCATATTGTTGAATATATTGCATGTACCCATCGAATATTAAATACCAAACTTTATGCATTTCGGTTTGAAAATGACGCTGAAAATTCAAAGTACAGAAAATTTACCTTAAATGGGGTATATATGATTATATAATTCTCTTACGAAATATGTTATGGCCCCATAGAAGACTATATACCAAAGCTCCTACATTTTGGTTTGATAATGGCACTGAAACTTTCAAAATACCGAAAATCGAGACGCACCCTTCTATGGTGTCCTTATAAAAACGTTTACCTATATCTTCTGGAATATTTTTACCACCATCGAAGACTAAATACCAAATTTCATCCATTTCGGTTTGATACTGACGCTAATACCGTCAAAATACAGAAAATCGAGAAGAACCGTTCTATTGGGGCTTTATAAAGACGTGGACCTATACCGACAAATTTCTGGTGGAAAATTATATACCAACAACGAAGACTAAATACAAAATATCAGCCATTTCGGTTGGATATTGAGGTCACACCTTCAAAATACCGAAAATCGGGCGGTACCCTTCTATGTGAGCTAAACGAATACGTGGACCTATACCGACAAATTTCAGGTGAAAAGTTTTATGCTCCCCACGAAGACTTAAGGGCTCTATCTTGATTTGAACAGACAGATGATCGGACAGACAACCATGTTAAATCGATTTTGAATTTTTTGCTGAAACGGGCAAATAACGGTCAAAAATATATATGGGAGCAATATCCGCATATGAACCACGCCCAAACGCCAAAATTTTGGACTAAATCGGTTAATCAGTTCGAGAGTTATCGTGCTCTCCGACCACTACATATGGTGGAGAAATTTTGTGTGGGAGGTACCCGAAGGAGTGGACAAATACAGTACCTGATCTATATCCGGTAGATATATTAGAATGTGTAAAGTATGGACCAAACCTTCAAGAGTTATCGTTCGCAAATTTCCGAATATTTTTGAACTTTTGTTGGGGACTTACCTGAAGGAGTGGACCGATATGGCTATCTTCGAACTTAAACTTATTTTGGACAAAATATTGCAAAGGCCACCGAATCGGCAGATGCGTTCTAGAGTTATCTTACGCTCCAAGCACTCCACATGGTGTCATAGCAACTTTCAGGCTATTTTCACAGGAAATATGGACTTGCCATTGACAAAACTTGTACCGTGGTATAGGAGACAGTGAATACAAGTTGTTACAACAAAAATCAAAACGATACGAGAGCTGCTTCTAAACTGAACTGATTGAGTCCATAATGGAACATCTTCTAAGTGTAATAGAAATTTCACGATGTGCAAAGTATGGACCAAATGGGTTATTCCCTTCACGAGTTATCATGCGCCCAAATTTACCCAACATTTTCGAACTTTTATGGGGAAGGTACCGGAAGAAGTGGACCGGTATTCCCCATCTTCGAACTGAAACTAAGTTTGGACCATATTTAACGAAGACCAAAGAACTGAAACTTAGTTTGGACCATATATAACGAAGACCAAATTTTGGACCAATTCGACAAATCCGTTCGAGGGTTATCTTGCGCTCCAGCCACAAAACGTGTCTTTTTATAACTTTCGAGCTATTTTCTCCGGAAGTATGGACTTGCCCCTGATTAATATTGTACCGTCGTATTGGGGCAGTTAATACAAGACGTAACAACAAAAATCAAAGCGATTTGAAAGCAGGTCCTAAACTGAACTTTTCCGAAATTTTGTGTGAAAGGTACCCGAAGGAGTGGACCGATTGAGTACATTGTTTGAGTCATCTAAGTCTGGTAGAAATTTCATAATGTGCAAAGTATGGACCAAATCGTTTGCTCCCTTCAAAAGTTATCCTGCGCACAAATTTTCCGAACATTTTCGAATTTTTGTGGGGGAGGTGCCGGAAAGTGACCGACATAACCTATATTTGAACTCAGAATAAGTTTGGAGAAAATATTACGAAAGCCAAATTTTGAACCGAAACGTTTGATCCGTTGGAGAGTTATCGTGCGCTCCAGCCAGCCAGAACGATGGAAATTGCTAAGCCGACCAAATTGCCTGAAACGTATTTCATCCAAACATACTTGGGATCTAAAACAATTATTTGGATGAGACACATTTTACCTGTATGAAAGTGTATATAACCTCGTTAGCATAAATGCTGAGGGTTTAAAAATAAATGGACAGACAGACGGACGGACAGACAAACAGACGGACATTCGTACATCGACTCAGATAGAAGGAAGGAACTATGGGTCTACCTCGATTCGTAATGCATATTACAAACGAATGTACAAATACATAATACCTCCTTTCACACTGTGGTGTAGAGCATAATTAGGGCAAAAGGAGGGGCACCCTTCTTGGCTTGGTTGAGACACGTCTAAAATATGGTTTTTGAATGCTTTTGCAGCATCTTCTGGGGACGAAAATCGTTGATCACGCATTTTTTATGTACTGGAATCGACTGAAGCTATTGGATCCCCAGTCAGGGCTGTACGGCACATGACCCAACAAGTCCACGTTTTGTCCGGTCAAACAGTCGCTGGTTTGAATCAGTGTGTGAGATCTCGCATTGTCATGATGCAGAACGATTAGTCTTCTCTTGTTCGTTTTTCGAATTTCTCAGGAGACTTTAGGCAAACAAATTATAGTGTAACACTCACAATTAACCGTCCTACATTTCTTAAGCCATATAGTCGCCACACGGTGACCCTCACGACCTTCGCTTTTTGTCGAGTGTCGGCAACGATTGAACACATTAAACCAGTTTTTCATAGTGCTATATGATGGTCATTTATCGACATACAAAGATTTAATTTGATCTATGCACTCTTGCCGTTATTATCCACGTCGAAAGTTGTGAGAAATTGATAGACGAAAATGTTCACAAGCAAATTCCATTTTTTTTCAAGTCACTGTAAACAACCCAACACATAGTCCTATGTCAAACTGTCCTAAGTACGCTTAGGCTAAAAACTGTTAAACTTTCCAAAAAAAAGTCAAATGACTGCTGGCGACACTGCGTGTTGCCTTGGCCAGAAATTTTCTAGTTACCCTCGTAATATATTTTAAAAAGTACATGTAAAATTGGGCGTGGTAAATTTTTCTTTCCGTAAAAACCTAAGTAGGACTATGACGAGGCCACAAGGACTAGCGTCGGTATAATTTTCTTAACGATCTTCGAGCAGATCTTTAAAACCTTGAACTTTTGTGGGGAGAAGGGGGGACCATAAGGAGACCATAGCGATTTTTTACACCTTTCGGGCTATTTTCCCAGGAAGCATTGACTTGCCTCTGATAAAACTTTACCGTCGTAATGGGGGTAGCGAATACAAAAATCAAAGCGATTCAAAAGCAGGTCCTGAACTTTTTCGAAATTTAGTTTGGAAGGTATCTGACCAAATCGGCTCATCCGTTCGAGAGTTATCGTGCGCACCAGCCATCCAGACAAATGGACGGGCATTGCTTAATCGACTCCAAATTTTCAGAAACGGATTTCGTGCAAACATACTTGGGGTCTAAAATCATTATTTCGATGAGACACATTTTGCCCGTATGAAAGTTTATGTACCCTCGTTAGCAAAAATGCTGAGGGTATAAACAGTAAAAAAGTATCGGTCGGCTTTGCCGACAGAGATATACCCTCAGCCTATGTGAATTGAAACTTTCATCTACGGACAGATCGAATGCATTTAGAGTCCTTTCAGAATTTTGTAGCCCTTTTTGGATATGTGGATTAGGATTAAAGTGAAAAAGTGTTGCGAAGGAGGTACTTAGAGGAATGGACCGACTTGGTCCATTATGGAAGTGGATCTTATTTTGAGAGTCATATCTTTTCGAGAAATATTGCGCCTACTAGTCATCGTATAATTTTTAAACCAGTATGCCAGGAAGCATGGACTTGTCCACGGAAAACATAATATCGAATTGAACAGGACCACAACGAACAGCATCGGTATACATTTCAAATTGATCTTCGAACAGGCCCTAAACTGCACTTAGACACAAATGTTGAACTCTTGAGGGGAGGTACCGTAAGAAGATATGGCCATTTTAGAAGTTAAACTAAATTTGAACAAAATATTAGGAGATCCAAAGTTTGGGCCAAATTGGCTGCTCCGTTCAAGAGATATGGTGCATACCATTTTAGTGAAATTTGATTAATATTGGGGAAAAGTAGTGAGGCGGTGAATGCAAGTTGCTTCAACAAAAAATCAAAGTGATTTGTGTGGGAGGCACCCGAAGGAGTGGAAAAATATAGTCCATGTCAGAACCTGAATTATATCTGGTAGATATGTATATTAAGATATGCAAATTATGAACCAAACCAGTCACTCCTTTAAGAGCTATCGTGCACACAATTTTTCCGAACACTTTTGAACTTTGGTGGGGGAGGTACCCGATATGGCTTATCTTCGAACTTAAACTAATTTTGGACAGAATATTGCGAAGGCCAAATTTTGGACAGAATCGGCATATCCGTTCGAGAGTTATCTTGTGCTCCAACCACTACACACGGTGTCATAGGTGTTTTTTTGCAACTTTCAGGCTATTTTCTCAGGAAGTATGCACTTGCCACTGACGAAACTTATACCGTCGTACAGGGGACAGTGAATACACGCTGCAGCAACAAATGTCAATGCAATTCGAAGGCAGCTCCTAAAATGAAATTTTGTGGACCGATTGAGTCCATATTAGAACCTCATCTAAGTGTGGTTGAAATTTCACGATGTGCAAAGTATGCACCAAATCGGTTACTCCCTTCAAGAGTTATCGTGAGCACAAATTTTGCGAACATTTTCGAACTTTTGTGGTGGAGGTACCGGAAGGAGTTGACCGATATAACCCATCTTCGAACTTAAACTAAGTCATTGAGGCAGCGAATGCAAGTTGCTTCAAAAAAAACTCAAAATGATTTGAGAGCAGGGCTTAAGGTGAACTTGTCCGAAATTTTGTGTGGGATGTACCCGAAGGAGTGGACAAATATAGTCCATATTCGATCTTGATCTATATCTGATAGATATATTAGGATGTATAAAGTATGGACCAAATCGGTCACTCCCTTCAAGAGTTGTAGTGAGCACAATTTTTCCGAACATTTTTGAACCTTTGTGGAGGAGGTACCTGAAGGAGTGGACCGATATGGTTTATCTTCGAACTTGGGATTTTGAACCAAATCGGCAGATCCGTTCGAGAGTTATCTTGCGACGTAACCACTACACACCGTGTCATAGGGTTTTTTTGCACCTTTCAGGCTATATTCTTAGGAAGTATGGACTTGCCCTTAATAAAACTTGTACCGTCGTATAGGAGGCAGTGAATACAATTTAATACAACAAAAATCAAAGAGATTCGAGAAGTGGTCCTAAACCGAACTTTTCCCAAATTTTGTGTAAAAGGTACCCGAAAGAGTGGACCGATTGAGGCTATATTGTAACCTCGTCTAAGTCTGGTAGAAATTTCACGATGTGCAAAGTATGGACCAATTCTGTTACTCCTTTCAAAAGTTATCGTGCTTACAAATTTTCCGAACATTTTCGAACTTTTGTGGGGGAGGTACCGGAAGGAGCGGATCGATATAACCCATCTTCGAACTTAAACTAAGTTCGGACAAAATATTACGAAAGCCAAATTTTGGACCGAATCGGTTGATCGTGCGCTCCAGCCAGCCAGACAGCCAGACAGACAGACGGACGGACATTGCTAAATCGACTCCAAATTGTCTGAAACACATTTCGTCCAAACATACTTGGGGTCTAAAACCATTATTTCGATACCGTCGTAAGCATAAATGTTGAGGGTATAAAAATGCTGAGGGAATAAAAATGTTACAGAATTCCACTACACTTTTGTTTTGCTGGTTATCAATATAAATGTTATGGGAGCGTATGATCATTATTATTAATATAGCATATCGTTTAATGTAGCTTATACGCCACACAGTATCTGCAAAAAATAGTTCCCCAAAGAAAATCGGAGAAGTTGTGGAGAACTTAACACTTTATAGTTATATGTGGACACCTAAAGAAACGATAAGATTTCACGATTTATATTGAAACCCATGTTCTACAACAAGATGACAACAAACCCCTTTCATCCATTATCAACCTCCATCTTTAGTGTCTCAGTTTGTGTGACACATGTTAATACTAAACTCAATGCAGTCTGAATACATCAAAATTAAAGCGTGGATAATATGTTCTCATTTAGCATGTCACAGTTTAGAAAGAAGATTACATTCAGCTCCACACATACGCAACCCAAATGGCATCTAGACATTTGCGTACGTTCGTTCGTTCGTATCCTATATATCCGTCAAAAAGTGTTGTTGAGGTAGCAATGCATTTCTATCGCCTCACTTTTGACATATTTGTTGCCGCTCAGCAAAGTGATGGATGTCGCCTGATGACATACCTTATTGCATCGAATTGTATAGTATGGTATGGTATGGCGTGGCGCAGGACAAGTGGCATTTGTGCCTGTCTCATCCAAGTGTCTATTACTATGGCGAACAGACGACAGCGGTCGTTGTATTGGTCGTCGTCGTAGTGTGATATGAAAAGGCTACATCAAGTCAACTGCAAGTGAATGCAGTAGGGAATTTGTTGGGCATCAGTGAGTATGTGTATGTATAATATACCTAAGTACATACATCTATGCGTGTGAACTGATGTCAACAGATATCTTCAATGCAGGTCATATTGGAACGCATATACATTCATACCAACTGTATATTGTCATTTGTGAAAGACGTTCTCTTGTCAACTGTGAATAGTTTTGCATTTCCGAATGAAACTGTAAACTGCAACAAGAAATGCTTGTCATTCATTCACCTTGAAATATTATTGTATGTCAAGTACTGAAGCAGAGCGAGTTCTTTCGTTGTTATACTCTGGTCGTGGTGGCGGTGGTGGTGTTGTTGATGTAGTTTTTTGCAGAAATGAAATCATTTTGCATACGAATGTATATTCTAAAAGTTCATTTCGTTTTCATTTTTCGCAGATCGACTCGTACATCAAATTATAGGGATTTAGAACCTATTCGGCACAACATAAAGTATATATTACATTATATACCAAAGGATCGGCCATTAGAACGATAAAAACAGCGGTTGAGGCTTTGGGATAATAAGCTGTTGTTCAAAAAAATAACTAAAGTTTTTTTTTGTTTTGCCTTATTAAGGCGAAGGTCATTTTTAGAGTGATATGTGAATTAATTCTCTTTCGAGTTGAGCTATTTAGACCTAATAGGTACATTGAAAAATTAGGAATCCACCGAAGTCCCACACATTCAACCACTATGCTACGTTTCACGGGTGGTTAGACCGATCATCAGGCATATTGAATGGTGTTTTTTTTTTTTTTTTTTTTTTTTTAGTGGGTGGACGAAGGCTAAGCTTGGAGACTAGCATTTATATCACAAATCATTCGAAATTTGTATATTCGAATTATTTATTTATTTTAATGTTAGTCATTTAATTCCAAACCTTTCCTATAGTCCGACTTGGCTGGTAACCCTATTTTTCAATGCTTTATTACAAATACTAAGGCAGCTTTTTTCCACCTTTATTTTATTTGTTCTTCTGTATCAGAAGATTTTGATCATCAATATTTGTCATCGGAATCTTTGACAAGTTGATGGTGGCTTAGAACGCTAAGACGCCTGCAACCGTGTCACTTGGTTGTTGGGGTCCCAGGTTCGAATCCCAGCCTGGCTCATGCTGAAATCATTTTTTTGTTTTGCCTTATTAAGGCGAAGGTCATTTTTAGAGTGATATTTGAATTAATTCTCTTTCGAGTTGAGCTATTTAGACCTAATAGGTACATTGAAATTAGGAATCCACCGAAGTCCCACACATTCAACCACTATGCTACGTTTCACGGGTGGTTAGACCGATCATCAGGCATATTGAATGGTGTTTTTTTTTTTCAATGTACCTATTAGGTCTAAATAGCTCAACTCGAAAGAGAATTAATTCAAATATCACTCTAAAAATGACCTTCGCCTTAATAAGGCAAAACAAAAAAATGATTTCAGCATGAGCCAGGCTGGGATTCGAACCTGGGTCCCCAACAACCAAGTGACACGGTTGCAGGCGTCTTAGCGTTCTAAGCCACCATCAACTTGTCAAAGATTCCGATGGCAAATATTGATGATCAAAATCTTCTGATACAGAAGAACAAATAAAATAAAGGTGGAAAAAAGCTGCCTTAGTATTTGTAATAAAGCATTGAAAAATAGGGTTACCAGCCAAGTCGGACTATAGGAACGGTTTGGAATTAAATGACTAACATTAAAATAAATAAATAATTCGAATATACAAATTTCGAATGATTTGTGATATAAATGCTAGTCTCCAAGCTTAGCCTTCGTCCACCCACTAAAAAAAAAAAAAAAAAAACACACCATTCAATATGCCTGATGATCGGTCTAACCACCCGTGAAACGTAGCATAGTGGTTGAATGTGTGTGACTTCGGTGGATTCCTAATTTTTCAATGTACCTATTAGGTCTAAAAAGCTCAACTCGAAAGAGAATTAATTCAAATATCACTCTAAAAATGACCTTCGCCTTAATAAGGCAAAACAAAAAAATGATTTCAGCATGAGCCAGGCTGGGATTCGAACCTGGGACCCCAACAACCAAGTGACACGGTTGCAGGCGTCTTAGCGTTCTAAGCCACCATCAACTTGTCAAACATTCCGATGACAAATATTGATGATCAAAATCTTCTGATACAGAAGAACAAATAAAATAAAGGTGGAAAAAAGCTGCCTTAGTATTTGTAATAAAGCATTGAAAAATAGGGTTACCAGCCAAGTCGGACTATAGGAACGGTTTGGAATTAAATGACTAACATTAAAATAAATAAATAATTCGAATATACAAATTTCGAATGATTTGTGATATAAATGCTAGTCTCCAAGCTTAGCCTTCGTCCACCCACTAAAAAAAAAAAAAAAAACACACCATTCAATATGCCTGATGATCGGTCTAACCACCCGTGAAACGTAGCATAGTGGTTGAATGTGTGGGACTTCGGTGGATTCCTAATTTTTCAATGTACCTATTAGGTCTAAATAGCTCAACTCGAAAGAGAATTAATTCACACTAAAGTTTTAGAATGCTGAAAGAATCAGAAAAAGTAGCCTACAGTACGGTGAAGATTTTTTTGTCACAGCTGAAATATGACGTGAGAATCGAATTTGGAGATTCAATTTGCAATTTAGCCATTCTTACAACCGCACCAATGCGACATCCTCGAACAAGTAACTCCCTGTGAAAAAGCGAAGAAGATGATTCCCTAAAAAATTCTCAACTGTTTCCCCTGCTTTCTCATAGAACCGCCACCCACAACCCACCTACTAAGAGAAGATTCACAAAATAATTTGACATTTTGCAGACATTGTTATTGGCATTTGTTTTGCTTGAGAAATTCCATCATTCGACATTCATATATCCGTTGTGAATGTTCACATTCCATATATCCGACACACCGAAAAACATAACGGAAGGAGATATACCGCAGCACTGCATGCAACTCGAACTTTCAACAAAGCATTGATTGCATTGTTCGTTTCCCTCCTGAGCTATTTATTCTTGACAATGAATGAATGGTAGGTACATCCTTATGTCAGACATTTATTTGTTGACAATTTCTAGCAGTTCATGCATCAATGACAGTCATGAGGATTGGTTCACGTTCATGTACACTGCAGATGCTCATCCATCCATCCATTCGTGTGTCAACAACAATAATAATGATGACGATTTTGAATTTCTTCTCTTAATGAGATGATGAGTTCATTTTCTAGCATAGAGACGGTGTTGCATGATAACGTAAATATGTACACTATATTATGTGAAATTGAATGTACACATACATACATACATATGTATATGTATCGCACCCATAAGTTGGAAAGATGAATTTTCAGTTATCAAATAGGAAGCAACCTATTAAGGTGTAGTTTACCAACAATATCTCTTTAAATCTTAAATATGCTCTCTCTTTTTCTCTACAGACCACTCTGTAGAAAACCTCGATAGACCTTCTGCTACAGTGGTGCAATGGTATGCACATCCGCCTTGCACGCTAAAGGTCGTGGATTCGATTCCCAGGCCAGAGAACATCAAATTTTCAAAGGTAGCAAAATAGCCCTCAGTGATGTTGGCGACATTTCCTGAGTATTTCAGCCATGTAAAACTTCTCTACATGTGGTGTCTTAGGACACGCCGTTCGGACTTGGCAATAAACAGAAGGTCCCATATCATTGAGCTAATATGAATCGGGGTGCACTCATTGATATGAGAGAAGTCTACCTTGTTCCTTCTGGGATGTTTGTGGAACAATTATTATTATTATATGTTTACCAACAATTTCCCATTTAGAAATGGAAGGATTATCTAATCAATCCCTAGAAATGAGTGATTCAAAAAAATTATATAACTGAAAATATTTTCCAATAAAAACGCAGAAGCAACAAGCTCAATATTAGATATCTCCTCTTCATGTGATTAAGTTCGAATGGAAATTCCAACAAGTAAAAAAACGTTAAGTTCTGCCGGGCCGAACTTTTTTTACTCTCCACCATAAAATATTCTGAACTAAAACGGAGTAATTATTTTCTTTACTGTGCCCAATGTTAGGCGGAGATATTTTGTGACCACTGAAACCTAAATAAGGTAAAAAAGCATAAAAAATGTATTTGTATGTATCAGACTCTGTCTTCTTGGGCTATAAGGTCTATTATTGATCAATGAAAAATAAGACTATTTATTCCATCTTTCTACCCGACGTTTCGTTGGGATTTTCCAACATCTTCAGGGGTAACTTTTATTCAATCTGGTAACGACATAAATTCACAAAGATTCTTATTAGTTTTCTATGATTGCACATTTTGATATTACTAGCATTAATAATGGTGGTACTTACAAATAATCTTTCGTCAGTTTTTACATTTATGCTTGTCAAGTTGAAGTTTGTATAAATAAAATATCACGACAATTAAACTAATGTATAAATGCAAAAATAAATAAATAAAATTAATGTAAAAATCACAATTCTTAATACTAGCTATCACAGGTTTTTGAGTACGACTAAATTATTGCTAAAGTGTAAACTGCATTCGTGTTGTCTTTGTCCTCTTTTCGATTAATCGTAGATTCCATTTTTTGCTGTATTCGCAAACTCTCTAGTGTGTACCTTTTATTCTGGATTCTCTCTTTGTCTAGTATTTTTACATTGACTAGATCAGCTGTGTGTCCGTAGTCTAGGCAGTGTTGCGCTAATGCAGTCGTTTGTTTACATTTTTGTATGTCGTTTCTATGTTCAGCTATTCGTATGCCTAAGCTTCTCTTTGTTGTGCCTATGTAAAGTTTCCCACATTTATCTTCTGTGTTCCCTTCACATGTTATTTGGTATACCACATTATTTTGGTCAGCCGTTTCTATTCGTGTTTTTGTTTTTGTGTATAATGAAGAAATAGTTTTATATGGTTTATGTGCGATGGTGATTCCCTCTTCATCCATAATTTGTTTTATTAATTTTGTATCAGTGAGTCTTGGGATGTATTGGAGGCTGAAGTATTTGATGTTGCCAGATTGTTCACTTTTGGTCTCTTTTGGACATATTGATTTTTGGACAAGTTTATTTATTAAATTGGTCGGGTAGCAGTTTTGTTTTAATATTTTTTTAATTTTTGGTATATTTTTCGTTTTGAATCGTTCGTCGCTCAGTGTTAATACTTTGTTTATGAAATTTGTCGCAGTGTTTAGTTTTTGCTGTAAAGGTTGTGTTGAATGAAAACTCATAATTCGTCCAGATGAGGTTGGTTTTGTATACCAATCGGTATACACTTTATCTCCAATTCTGTGAATTTGTATATCCAAAAACGGGATGCAGTTATTTTCTTCGGTTTCAATAGTAAATTGCAGCTTTTTATGATATTTATTGAGCACCTCCAATATTCTTGTTTCCTCACCCTTTTTGACTATCGCAAACATGTCGTCTACATATTTGGTCAAAAATTTGAAGTGAATGTTTTCCTTGTCAAGATCTTGTAATATTTGCGTCAAGAGGGTATCTAAAACTATGTCGGCTATTGTCGGGGAGAGCGGATTTCCCATGGGCATGCCATATATTTGCGAGTAGCAGATTCCTTCATACATGAAGTAGTTATTGTCATTAAGACAGAACTGAAGAATTTTCAAAAACTGTGATCTGGGAATTTTTGTGTATTTCTCTAAGGTTTTCCATTGTGTCATTATATTATTAATTGCTAGATGAATCGGTATGTTGGTGAATAACGATACCACGTCGAAAGAAACTAAAATATTGTTGTCGTCCAAAGTTATTTCGCCCAATTTCCTCTTAAGTTCGAAAGAGTTTTTAATATTATAGTCTTCTACTATAATATTTTTGAGAATATTCCCCACATATTTAGATAAGCCGTAGCACGGAACTTCTACAGATGACGATATTGGTCTAAGGGGCATATTTTGTTTGTGCACTTTGGGAAGTCCGTACAGTCTAGGAGCATTTGACGAGGTTGTTGTAAGCTTGTACTTTTCATGATTGGTAATGTAGTTTTGTTTATGTAATTCCATAACCATTTTGTTGTTGGCCCGTTGCAAGCTTTGAGTGGGATCTGTTCTCATCTGTTTGTATGTTGTTTTGTCATCTAATAGAGTATTCATTCCTTTTTGATATGCATCCTTATACATTACGACTGTTTTATTGCCTTTGTCGGCTTTCGTAATGACTATCCCATCTTTATATTTTTTCAAAAATCGTTTTGTTTCTTCAAATATTCGTAATATGAATTTGTCTTTTTGGTTTATTTTTGTGATCCTTTTATATGTTGATATCCTATTTGCTATTTTTGTTCTTGTTATTTCCTTTTGTCTCTCGTCCTTTAGTGTTTGTACCCATTGCTCTATGTCTGCTATCAACTTTACTGATGAGAAATGTTTGTCTCCAATGGGTATGGAGAACTTGGGGCCTAAGGACAAAATCCACATACTCTCCGGGCTGAATTTAATATTTGTTTCATTCACGAACCACGAAGGATTGAATGTTAAACCGTATGTTTCCAAACCTTGAAGTTTCAATTTTTCCAACTTTTGCGTTTGTTTTTTCCTGTCATTAGATGATAAAAACAAAAACCTCGTTCTCTGCCTTTTAGTGAAATTGTCGTACTCATCTTTCTGCATTGTCAATTTTAATGGTTTAGCAATACTTCCTATGATTTTCTTTGTTTGTTTTATATTTAAGTTAGTTTCTTTAATTTCTGCATTTAGTAGTTTGCAGTGAAATTTTTGTTCCATATTTTTGAATTCTTTTATTACTTGATTGGTGTTGAATAATGCTTTAGTATGTTTTGTAGAATTGTTTATATGAGATGGTATTAAACCGCTCTTTCTACAAGCTAATAAGAATTTTAGTCTTTCCGATAACTTCGCTAGTCGTTTGGTTTCTCTGCAATATGATTTCAATGTATTCAATCGGTCTGGAACCTTATATGGGGCTATAACAAAGTGTGGACCTATGTTTTTGGTGAAAAAAATGTGACCACTGGGAACCTCAAATGTCGAATTGCAGATACTTGGGTAAAAAATTTTAGCTAAAATAAAACAAGTGAGCAAAGGGTATAGTCGGGACGGGGCCGACCATGTGATACCCTACACCACTACCCCTGTGCATAAGTTGTTCACTGGTAAACATTTCTTTTAGGGAATATAATCCGACTACCACCAAACATAATATGCCTCTTTCTCTCTGGGAACTCCATAAACAACCAAAATTTCGTGACCATCCGATCAAAATTGCGACCTGTAGCGTGATTGCAAAAAATGGAAGAATTGGATGCATTACCAACTATTGTGGTATCTCCCTTGTTTGACCACCTTCGCAAACCTACTTTACACCAATGTACAGGTAATATTTTCTTCTTCCATTGACAGGCTTTGCCGTTGAAATACCCCTACTAGAAACCGATATATTCACAAAGAATAAAACTTTGAAATTCTCTCCACATGAGTTTTTTCCCTTTCCGACCCCTAAATATTATCCGACTATCACCAAAATCAATAGGCTTCTTTCTCTGTGGGCCCCCATCAACCCCCAAAATTTCGTGACTATCCAATCAAAATTCCAACCTGTAGCGTGATTACAAAGAATGGAAAAGTTGGATATATTACTGACTTTTGCGATATCTCGGTTGTTTGCCCACTTACACCAACATATTTTCCATCAATATAAAGGAGATATTTTCTTCTTCCATTGGAGGGTTTTCCTTTTGGAATACTGCTACCAGAAGCGGAGATATTCGCATAAAAAAAAACGTTGACTTTTCTCCACAAATCGGAAAATGGGATGCATTACCGACTATTGTGATATCCCTGTTTTTTGACCACCTACGATAGCTGATACACCGTTGTAAAGGTGATATTTTCTACTTTCCTTGCCAGGTTTTGCTTTTGATATACCTCTTAAAGAAACAGAGCTATTGACTTTGAAATAAAACGTTGACCTTTTCCCAAAAAAGTTTTTGCGCATTCCAACCCCCGAATATTATCCGACCATCATCAAAATCAATAGGCTTCTTGCTCTGTGGGACCCCCAATAACTCACAAAATTTCGTGACGATCCAATCAAAATTGCGACCTGCAGCGCGATTTCTTAAAAAAAATGCAAAATGGCACGTATTACCGACTATTGCTATATCTCTATTATTTGACCACCTACGCCAACCTACTTTGCATAATTTTAAATATGCGATTTTCTACTTTCTTAGTCAGCCTTTGCTTTTAGAAGGTCCCCAACCAAAGGTGTGATATCCGTCATTATTATTAAAATCGCAAACATTAAAAGTTGGGTTCTATTGCGATATCTTCGTTGTTTGACCACCTACGACAACCTACGTTACATCGATGTAAAGGTGATATTTTCTACTTTCATCGCCAGGTTTTGATTTTTGTATACCCTTATAGACTCTGAGATATTTGCTTTGGAATAAAATGTTGACTTTTTCTCCAAATAAATTTTTTGCTCATTCCGACCCCTAAATATTATCCGACCATGACCAAAGTCAATAGACTTCTTCTCCTGTGAAATCCCCACTAAATGAAATTTCGAGACGATCCGATCAAAATTGCGACCTGTAGCGTGATTTCCAAAAATTGGAAAAATGGGATATATTAACGACTATTGCGATATCTCCGTTAGTAGGTCACCTACGCCGATAGTCAGGCTTTGCTGTTGGAAAGTCCCCAACCAAAGCTGTGATATTGGTCATTTTAATTAAAATCGCAAAAATGAAAATTTGGATTTTATTTGCTACTATTGTGATATCTTCGTTGTTTGATCACCTACGAGAACCTACTTTACATCATTAGAAAGGTGATATTTTCTACTTTCATTGTCAGGATTTGCTTTTGGTATACCCCATATAGAAGCTGAGACATTCGCTTTCGAAAAAACGTTGTCTTTTTATGCAAATAAGATTTTTGCCCATTACGACCGAAAAATATTATCCGACCATCGCCAAAATCAATAGGCTTCTTCATCTGTAAGACCAGCATTAACCCTCAAATTTTCGTGACGACCCGATCAAAATTGCGACCTGTAGCGTGATTTCCAAAAAAATAGAAAAATGGGATGTATTACCGATTATTGCGATATCTCCGTTATTTGGTTACCTACGCCGACCTAGTTGGCATCATTGTAAAGACGGAATCTTCTACTTTCATAGTCAGGCTTTGCTTTTGGAAAGTTTCCAACCAAAGCAGTGATATTCGTCATTATAATTAAAATCGAAAAATGAAAATTGGGGTTTTATTTGCTACTATTGTGATATCTTCGTTGTTTGATCACCTACGAGCACCTACTTTACATCATTAGAAAGGTGATATCGACGCCTCCAAACAATAGTATGCTAAGTCGACTTAGCATGTTTTCAAGTTCTTTAAATTTTTATATTTAACGTCCTTTAACTTAAATTCTGTCAAATTTTGGTAATAATCGGACAATCCGAACAGAAGTTATAAACAAATATTTACTTAGCATAGTACTGAAGGTCAAAGAAATTTCCAAACTTTTAGAGCTTGTCCTGCAAAACTCGCTTTTCAGAATTAGCAAACTATTATTTGCAGGTGTCGAACGTCCTTTAACTTAAATTCTGTCTAATTTTGGTAATGATCGGTCAATCCGAACAGAAGTTATAAACAAATATTGACTTAGCATAGTACTGAAGTTCAAAAAAATTTCCAAACTTTCAGAGCTTCTCCTGCAAAACTCACTTTTTAGACTTAGCATACTATTATTTGGAGGTGTCGATATTTTCTACTTTCATTGTCAGGTTTTGCTTTTTGTATGCCCCATAAAGAAGCTGAGATATTCGCTTTGGAAAAAAACGTTGTCTTTTTATCCACCTAAGTTTTTTGCCCTTTTCGCCCCTAAATATTATCCGACCATCACCAAAATCCATAGGCTTCTTCCTCTTCGGGACCCTCATCAACACCCAAAATTTGGCGACGATCCGATCAAAATTGCGACCTGTAGCGTGATTACAAGGTTTAGATGGACAGACGAACAGACGGACGGACACACATAGCCAGATCGACTCAGCTTGTCGAGACATTTATTTTGGTATATATAAGTATGGGTCTACGACCATTATTTCGATGCGTTACAAACTTTTTGGGCAAAACCAACTTATAATACCCTCGCCACATAGTGGTGTAGGGTATAAAAACTAAAAATAGGGAGGTACAGTTATATGGGGGATCTACCAAAACATGGACCTATGTTGACAGTTTTCTGAATTACAGATAGTTCGGCCAAAAATACCAAAATGGGGAGGGAGGCACCATTATATGGGGGCTATACCAAAATATGGACCTATGTTGACAATTTATATAGAGGCGCTAAACTAGTTGACAGTTTTTGCTGGAGATGTTGTGTGGGAACCTCAAATGTCGATATACAAATAGATCGGTCAAAAATTGTAGCTAAAATCTTCAAAACACCGAAAATCTGGAGGTACCTCTATATGGGGGGCTATACCAAAACATGAACCTATGTTTACAGTTTTAAGTGGAGATGTTTTGTGATCACTAGGAACCCCAACTGTGAAACTATAGGTACTCGTAGTTCGGTCAAAGTTGTTAGCTAAAATTCTCAAAATACTGAAAATAGGGAGGTACTGTTATATGGGGAATATACCAAAACATGGACCTATGTTGACGATTTTTATTGTAGATATTTAGTGACCACTGGGAACCCCAAACGTGAAATTACAGATAGTTCGGTCAAAAAGTTAAAATACCCAAAATACCGAAAATCGGGACGTACCGTTATATGGGGGCTATACCAAAAAGTGGTCCGATATAGCCCATCTTCGAACTTGACCTGCCTATAGAAAAAAGACACTCGGGTGCAAAAATTTAGCGTTCTAGCTCAATTACTGCGAACGCTAGTGTGATTACAACAGACGGACAGAAGGTCATGGCTAGATCGTCTAAGAATTTTGTTTGATCAAGACCATATATACTTTATATGGTCGCAAATGATTAGTTCGATGTGTTACAAACAGAAAAACAAACTTAATATATCCTCCTCCATACTATGGTGGAGGGTATAAAAAGCATCCCCGAATTTATACATAGACATCTCACTAGGCTCAAATAGTTCGAAAATTTAGTTAACATTACTTTGAGAGGTTTGACTATAGCTGCGGAGTTTGGAGCCTGTACAAAAAAAAAATATCCGGATTGGAAGGTAGCGATAATATTACTTACTTAGCTGGCCATCTATAGAACATTTGTTTCATAAGCCAAACCAAGAAAATATCTCCACTCCTCTCTATTTGTTGATTTATTTTGCCCATACAGGATATCCTGTTTTCTGATTTCGTATTCCATTTGTTAACTCCATCTAAACCTTGATCTTCTAGTTCTGCGTGTACCGCCATGGGGCCCGTATTTATACACTATCATCATTGCTCATTGTCAACGCAATCGTTGCAACTTGACACGTTTAATTACACTGATGTCGTTGTGCTTCATAAGACGTCGATATTCACCGTCAACGCGGATTGGTCCATATATCTTTCAAAGAGTTTTCCACTCACAGTTTTTACGAGATCTGTGCCGATTACTGCCAGACCGTTTAGCAGAATCTCTTTCGATTTTTTAAAGGTATCAGTTCCTTCTTTTTTTGGTCGACCCATGATGTCAGTATCGTCAGCGTAAGCAGGTAACATACGGCTATTGGTGTAAATTGTGTCAACCAGCATGATGTTGAAGAAATCACACGACAGGCCGTCTAATTGTCTGAAACCTCTTTTGGTATTAAGAACTTCGGAGAGGTTCTTTCCTATTTTAACTGAGGACCGAGCGTCAGTTAGTGTCATATTTTAAAGCCGAATGAGCTTTGCGGGAATACCAAAATAAGACATGGCTTGGAATAACTTTGAACGTATAGTGAACGAAGGCTGCTTTATAATCGAAAAAAGATGGTTGATGTTGAATCTTTTGCAGGAATTGTCTGGTCAATAGAGGATTTACCAGGTGTAAAGCCAGACTGGTATGGCCCATTTATTTCTTTGGACATAGGCTTTGGTCGTTCACATTATATACCAGATACTATCTTATATGCAATAGGTTACAGACTTATGCTCCAGTAATTGGAGCACACAGTCGAGTACCCGTTGTTCCTGCCAGATAGTGCTAACTTGTTGATGCATACACCTAAACAGGGTGTCGCGTCCGGTTTTAAACAGCTCGGGTGGTAAGCCATCCGCTTCTTACTTACTTACTTAGCTGGCCTTTTACAGAACATTTGTTCCATAAGCCGAACTAAGAAAAAATCTCCAATCCTCTCTGTTTGCTGCCGTATTTTCCCAATCTGGGATATGTAGCTTTGTGATATCTCGTTTCACTTGTTCGCTCCAACGAAGCTTTGGCCTTCCAGATCTGCGAGAACCTCCATGCCGCCCGTATTTATACGCCTTTTTAGCGGGTTCATCATCACTCATTCTTATAACATGGCCTAGCCATCGCAATCGTTGTATCTCGATTCGTTCAACTATATTGATGTCATTGTATAGTTGATACAGCTCGATGTTCATACGACGCCGATATTCGCCGTCAACACAGATTGGCCCGTAGATCTTTCGACGAATTTTTCTCTCAAACACACAAAGCACTGCCTTATCTGCTTGAGCAAGTACCCATCAGTGTTTTGTACAGTGTTATTTTTGTTTGACGAGAGGTGGCTTTATTCCTAAACTGCTTACTCAGCCCAAAGTAGCATCTGTTAGCCAACACTATTCTTCTTCGTATTTCACAACTGATGTTATTTGTTGTGTTAATGGCGGTGCCGAGGTAGACGAAGTCCTTTACTACCTCAAAATTATAGGTACCAACATTCACAGATGGTGCGGTGTTTATGGACATATTACGCGTCGATACCATCAACTTGGTTTTTACGCCGTTTACTGCCAGACCAACTTTAGCAGATTCTCTTTCGACTTTTGCAAAGGTGTCAGTTACTTCCTTTACCGATCGACCCATGATGTCAATGTCGTCGGCATAAGCCAGTAACATGTGGCTGTTCGTGTATATCGTTCCATTTCTTTTGACCTTCGCGTCTCGTATGACCTTTTCCAGCAGGATGTTGAATAGATCACACGACAGGCCGTCTCCTTGTCTGAAACCTCTTTTGGTAGTAAACTCTTCGGAGAGGTTCTTTCCAAGTTTAACTGAGGATCTCGTCTCAGTTAATGTCATTCTACAAAGTCGAATGAGCTTTGCAGGAATACCAAAATCAGACATGGCTTGGAACACCTTTGAACGTATAGGGCTGTCGAATGCTGCTTTATAATCGACGAAAAGCCATCCGCTTCTGCTTCCTTATAATTCTTCAGCCGATTTATTGCTGTCTTTACCTCATATTGGCCGGGCGGTATATATTCAATATCATCTGCTGGGATTGTATCTGTGGTATCTTCGTCATCTTCGCTAGTATTGGATACCAACAGTGTGAAAAAAAGCTTTTTTCATATCCTAAGCACACTATCTGTATCAGTTACCAAATAACCTTGGTAAGAGGATGTGGTTTAGGGTGTCACATGTCTGGTCCCGTTCGGCTATAGCACTCTCTTACTTGTTTTATTAATTTCGTTTATAATAACTCGCTAATAGCGTACGAATTTCGTCAGTCCCTTGACCGACGTTATACGCGTTAAGGAAAAAGAAAATTAATACACCATCCATAACACGAAGGACAAATATACTACTATTGTTAGGAAAGGTTGTCTATGTAGTAGTAGTAGGCTAAGAGGCATGACACATTGGGTAAACCTTACAAACAAACTATTAAGAAACAAAAGAAATCATGAACATAACCAATTTAGAGCAAGAGAGTTTAAAAAATTAGGGTAAGGAATTGCTAAAATGAAAAGGCAAAAGAGTAATCTAGAGCATACAAGAAGCTTAGCCAGGCTTCAATATGACATGAGGCGGTTTTAAATGACCCGTCTTTTAAACCTTTTAAGATTTTCTTCCACAATCCACTCAGTTTTTCTTTCGACATTTTTTCTTTCGTACTTTATGAAGATTTAGTCATATTCCAAATACAATATTTTTCAATCAAATCTTGCAGTTGATTGTGTGTTCGCTCAAACAACCATCACTGTAATAAATGTTACCACAACAGCAAATGTCGACAATAACTTTTGACATATTAACACCATTTTATCTAATAAAATTTTTCCCTTTCCGGCAGTCGTCATAACTCATCATTACATTTTGAAATTATTTCCTCACTCGAATGTGTTACAAGAGAACGAACGTGTGTGAACACATACTCTATGTTCGTGTGTGTGTATATGAGTTAAAATGTATTTATATTTATTATGTTTTCATATAATATTTGTCTCACTTTCACACAATCATCAATTCATTATATCATTTGATGGCGTCATAGAAACGGATATGAATGTGGCATGTCAGAGTTTTTATGGGTGTGTGTGGCTGTGTGCTTGCGTTCACTGTTAACGGTGATGATATTTTATGCTATGTGAGAATGTGTTTGTGTTAGACAGTCTTGTGGTTAAAACTGTTGAGATAAAATGTTAGATATATTGCTAGCAACCCATGGAAACATTTTCTTTTTTCGAACTTTGCATGGCGTTTTGACCAGGTACTTTCATCCATACATGTGTGATGGAATATTTAACCTTAGTTTTCTACGGTATAGCTTTTTGAAATGTATAACGGGGAATGTTGTTGCAAACACCCTACATAATTTATCATGCAACACTTTTCTATTACACATAATCGGTATTTGAAATAATCACTCCGCCAGTCCGTCTGTTGTAGTCACTGTAGCAATAATTGAGCTACTACGCTATATTTTGGTTCCCGAGTGTCTTTTTTTCCATAGGCAGGTCAAGTTCCAAGATGGGCTATATCGGGCCACGTTTTGGTATAGGATTTGGATTTTCGGTATTTTGAGGGTTTGAGCTACAGTTTTTTGCCTAAGTACCTGTAATTTAACATTTTAGGTTCCTAGCAGTCAAAAAACATCTGTACCAAAAATCTTTAACATAGGCCTATGTTTCGGTATAGCCCCGATATAACGGTACCTGCAAAAAACATCTGTACCAAAAATCTTTAACATAGGCCTATGTTTCGGTATAGCCCCGATATAACGGTACCTGCCGATTTTCCGTATTTTGAGAGTTTTCGCTACATTTTTTAACCGAACTACCTGTACTTTAACATTTAAGGTTTCCAGAGGTTACAAAATATTTCCAACAAAATTGTCAACATAGGTCCACGTTTCGGCATAGCCCCATGTAACGGCACATTCCTATTTTCGGTATTTTGTGGGTTTTAGCTACATTTTTTTGCCGAACCCCCTGTAATTTGACATTTGAGGTTCCCAAAGATTCCCAAGACATTCTCCACAAAAAATTTTTAACATAGGTCCATGTTTTGGAATAGCCCCCATATAACGGTACCTCCAGATTTTCGGTATTTTGAGGGTTTTAGCTATATTTTTTGGCCCAACAACCTGTACTTTAACGTTTGAGGTTCCCAGAGGGCCCAAAATATCTCCACAAAAAATTGTCGACATAGGTCCATGTTTCGGTATAGCCCCATATAACGGTACCTCCCTACTTTCGGTATTTGAGGGTTTTAGCTAAATTTTTTGGCCGAACCCCCTGTAATTTGACATTTGAGATTCCCAAGACATTCTCCACCAAAAATTGAGGATTTTAGCTACCTTTTTTGGCTCTGCCAAAAATTATTAACATAGGTCCATGTCTCGGTATAGCCCACATGTAACGGTACCTCCCGATTATCGGTATTTGGAGAATTGTACTTTATTTTTGGACCGAACTTCCTGTAAGTTGACTTTTAAGGGTTCTCAATGGTCACAAAACATCTCCACCAAAAATTGTCAACATAGGTCCATGTTTCGGTATATCCCCCTTATTATCCCCCGATTTTCGGTATTTTGAGGACTTTAGCTACACATTTTAATCGAAATAGCTGTAATTTGACATTTGGGGTTCTTAGTAGCCACGAAATTTCTCCACCGAAAATCGTCGTATAGCCCCCACGTAACGGTATCTCCCGATTTTCGGTATTTTGAGAATTTTAGCTTCATATTTACACCGAACTAGCTGTAATTGGACATTTAAGGTTCTTTTCCACAAAAATCGCGAACATAGGTCCATGTTTCGGTATAGCCCCCATATAGTCACGGTATACTTGGATAGCCAGACTGCTTTAAAGGCGTTCGGATCCTTCACTATCAAATGTAAGACTATTTAGAATTGTAGGTCTATCTTAAAAACTTGTAATATAGCCGTCCACATTTATTGGGTACCAGGGCACTTAGAGAGTGGAAGAACAGCAAAGACGAATTCTCAGTCCTCTGACCTTCGCGTGGAGCCACCGCGTTGTTTCTTCCCCGATAAACTCGGTAAACTCTACGCGGAGGAAACTATAAAATTTGGCAAGACGTACCTGATTGTACGGTAGCGAAGCAATCTGGCCGGTAATTTCAGGGCGTAGAGCTGCGCCCCTTCTTTCACTTCTTACATCAGAGATTAGAATCGATGTAGGGATAATTACTGGTCATTGCAGCATTAGAGCTATGACTAGTAAGTGGGAGGACAACAACATGGAGTATTGCAGGCTGCGACAATCGACAACATTCTCTGCTGGTATCCTAGACAGTCAAAAGACACCGAATCTTCAGATGGACTCTCTCCTACTGTTTGCTGAACATGAGATGGTTTCTCTCTTTCCTACTATTCCTCCATAGACCCCGCTGTACCGTTAACGTATTGCAGGAGACTTAAGTGACTATGGGAGTCATCTTAAGCTTAACTAGTTCAATTAAGCCCTTTTCTCTTCTCTACCTCTTTATTATATCTGCATCCCCTCTAAGTCTTTCCTCTTTTTCTGTCTCCTTTCAAGATGAACACAAGTGGCTGTCAATAAGCAAAGGCAATTGAGCATCCTACAACCTAACCTAACCTACTCAGTAGGGCTATAACCTAAGAATACCATGACAGTACCATGTGCGAAATATTGTCCTGATAACCAAAACGCGTGTTTTAGTTCTATTCGGTGAAAAAAGTTTCCGCACCGACTACGATTACTAAAGCCCTTTTGATATTTTTTTAATTTAAAAAAATTAATTTTCCTTTGTTTGAATAAATATTTATTGAAACAAATACGATTCTCATAGGCAAAGTCGTTAAAAACAGTCATTTTATGCAACCCCTATTTTCGGTCCGATTCATGTCAAATTTTGGGACTGGGCATATTTTTGGTTTCAGATTAATTTGCAATCGAAACATATGAATTATGCAAAATGCATAAATTTTGCATATGCAAAAAATAATATGTGCATATGTAAAATTTATGCATTTTACATATTTTCTTATGCAACAAATATTTCAATAATATGTACAAAAATGTTTCTGTTTAAAATCCTCTACAGACAAGTCAATAAAATAGAGAAATATATTACCACAGCCACAACCTTCAAAATACGAAAATCGAGAGGTATCGTTCAATGGGAGCTATTAGAAGAACAACGCCCAAACCGACAAATTTTGGGTGGAAATTGTTTTAAACCCCAAGGAAGACTTAATACCAAATTTCAGCCATTTTGGAGGGATATTGAGGCCACAACCTTCAAAATACCTTAAATCGGGAGGTACCGTTATATGGGGGCTATAAGAAGACGTGGACCTATACCGACAAATTTCAGATGGAAAGTTGTGTACCCACAAGGAAGACTTAATACCAAATTTCAGGGATATTGAGGTCACAAACTTCAAAATACCAGAAATACGTAGGTACCGTTCTATGGGGGCTATATGAAGACCTGAACCTATGCCGAGAAATTTAAGGTGGAAAGTTTTATTCCACCAACGAAGACTAAATACCAAATTTCAGCCATTTCGGTGGGATAGTGAGGACACAACATTCAGAACTCCGAAAATCGGGAGGTACCGTTCTATGTGGGCTATATGAAGACGTGGACCAATGCGGACAAATTTCAGTTGTAAAGATTCATACCACCAACGAAGACTTAATGCCAAATTTCAGCCATTTCGGTGGAATTTTCGGGCCACAAATTCTTGTGTATGATTTTGCATATGCTCATTTTATGCAAAAATATATAAAAATATGTCAAAATATGCAAACATTTCTGGGCATAAAACGAGTTTCTGTCTAATCAGATTTTCTCTACGACCTTTTTAACCACATATTCCGCTTTCTAGTAGTAAGTCATACAGCGATCCTCACCCCTAACTTATCGGAAGAAAGACGGGTAGTCGGTCTGCATTTAGATTGCTTTGGATGTCTGGAATTAGCAAAGTTTACTCTTAACCAGAATCTTAGAGGCGACCATGACCCTTGCTACTTCCCCCATTGGAGCCGCTAGTGCTTATCCTTCCTAGAACCTTAGAGGTATCCGTAACCCTTTGGTGCCGCTACAGCTTAATATTTCCTAGAACGTCATTGCAAGAACCTTAGTGGTGTCCGCAACTCTTAGGTCACCCCTTATTAACCCTCCAATGAACCCAGGATGATCACGTTAACCCTAAGTTGTATCCGTAACTCGTAAAACATACTTGATTAGCCCTCGGACGAACACAGGACCGTCACGTTGGCCCAAAGTAGTGTCCAACGTAGGTTTAACCGAGAAAACGGGAAGGAAGAATCTCACCAGGTCCCTTGCAATGTCATACCTGTTAATAAGAAGGGAATACTTAATATAGTCTCCTACTAAGTCACATCTGTGGAAAAGAAGGGAGTACTTAGCCAGGTTTCCTTTAGAATATAGAGAGGAAGGTATCTCGACGGTGAGTGCTTACCCCTGGTGTCTTTAGGTCGCCTCGACAGTGCGGAAAAGAGACGAAGCTCGTGGTTGACTTGGTCGGACAAGAAGCATCGGATTACATATCTAATAAAACATACTCAAACCAGGTTACACACAATCAATCTTGAAATAAAACCAGAAATTGATGACTATTTCCAAATTTCTGTGACAGACTCTGGCCGTCTGGCGAGCTATCCCAGCAACCGGAAGGAACTTGCGCCGGTACAGTGTATGCTTAAGAGGATATGAGGTAGGTTGAAGATTCAAATTGAAAAATATGATAAAATATATTTTCAATTATCCAGAAAATTATAGACATTCTTAAGTAATTCCAGTTAAGATAATATATTTATTTCCCCATAACAGTAGCCAAATAGAATTTTTACGCATTTCTATAATCCCAACAAACGAAATAAACAAATTAGATTTCATTAGCCTATATAGCCATTTATAGGGTATTAATATTTAATTCAATAAAAATAGACAATGAATGAATGAATGAATGTACATGTTTATGTATGTAGTTGTGTATGATAGTATGTGTGAATATATGAACGTTCTTGTGTCAGAGTTATATTTGCAACAAAATATGACGTGCCTAGATAACAAAATCAATTTAGACCGCAATTATATAAACGAATTATACACGTACTAGTCAGATATAAATATTTATACACATACATACATAGATACATACATATCTGGACAAAATAATACACCCGTATACCGTAGGCATTTGTTTGTGTCTCTGTGTTAACAGGAAAACCAACAAATATTTGATAGTTCAATTAATAAATTCCTGATTGTTGGAAAAAAATATGCTAATGAGGAAATATCTATGAATTGAAAATGTTATGTGACTGTGTGTATGTGTGTGTTCGAGTTTGTGTTACGGGGCTTCATTAAATGTATTACCTATATCCGTACATTAATAGAATAGACAATGGGATTTAGTGTTTAATTCGAATTGAATTGATGTGATGATATACAAATAATATTCATAGTGTTTAATACGTATATTAAAAGATAATTTGGATTAAATAAATAGGAAAAGATTTAACAAAATCAACAACAACAATAAGATGAAACTGAATATCGAAATATATGTACCCTTATTCGTTTGGGCCTCTGTTAAAAAGGGATATGCCCGACCTCTCTTTTTAAAAGAAACCACAAAAAGGAATATATCCGAACTGTGGGTAACGTACATGCCCTATGATAGCAAGCAATGGCTCTGACCGGCATTAACACGACAAAGTCTAGAACTTACCTTGGTCTCTCTTTCCTCCTAAATGAGCACTGACTTCCCCGTGGAGTCGCCTGCGTAGTTGCCTTTAACATACATTAAAGGTAGTGAGCTAACATGTGCCAAGCGTTCACACATAAGAACGTTGAAAACTTGACCTGGGCTAGTAACCCACCCTCCAAAAAGCAACATACTATGAAAAAACGAAGGAAAAGAAAAACAAACCGAAACAAACGAAAAAAACAAACCCGCAAACGTTTTAAGGACCATGATCTGCGAATCTACACCTGCAATGTTAGAGAAGGTGAAGTTTACGCATTGGCAGATGTATGTACTTGAAAACAAGTAAGAACGGTGTTTAGTTCGGCCGGGCCGAACTTTTTATATATATAGGAACAATTAGTTAACTTTCGTTTATGAACGCAGTAAGTTCTTCCTGTTATTCATTGCAGGAGCAGACTATTTTTACTGATGATAATCAGATTACAGAGCTCATATGCGGCGTCATCCATGCTTTTTCCCAAAAAAAAGAACAAATATTTACAATTTTCCGAATTGAACTTATATATCCTCTGGCAACACACAATATTAAATTACAGCAATCTCGGTTCGAACATTTGACAAAAACCTTCGAAATACATAAAATTGGGAAATTCCGACTAAATTTAAACCTGGATATATGTATATGGATAATTTTTCACGAGTACGTTTTCTATCTTATGAGACCACAAATTCCAATTAACAACCACTTCAGTAGAAAAATGTGACTAAAATCAGTTATTCCGGTTGAAATATGTGGCTAAAACTTTCAAAATAAGAAAAATCGGTAATAACTTTCTTAGGAGGCTGTATTAAACGTTTACTTGTAACGAGTAATTTCAGGAGGAATGTTTTGTAACTCCAACGAATACTTAATACAAATTTCTTGGAGGCTAAATGAAGGCAAAATAACGAAAATCGGGTGTACCGTTCTATGGGGGCTATATTAAGACGTGAAGCAATACCATAATATTTCAGGTTGAAAGTTGTCTACCCCAATGAAGACTTAATACCAAATTTCTGCCGTTTAGGTTGGATACTGAGGGCACAACATCCAAATTACTGAGAATCGGGAGGTACCGCTCTATGACGACTGTACCGACTCTACCGACGAATTTCAGGAGGAAGTTTGTTTACCCCCAACGTATACTAAATACCAAATATCAGCCATTTCGGTGGAATATTGAGGTCACAATCTTTAAAATACCCAATATCGAGAGGTGTCATTCTACGGGGGCTATGTGAAGGCGTGGACCTGTTACGGCAAAGTACAGGTGGAAAGTTATATCACCCAACGAAGAATAAATACCAAATTTCAGCCATTTCAATGGGAGATCAAGGCCACAACCAACCGAAATGATTTTCATTCCCGTAGGATATGAGCCTATGTTACCCATTTTTTTTAATTTTTGAGTAAAATTTTAAACTGTTTTAAATTTTTCAAGAAATATGTAAAGTATTTGGAGGAAGTATTACAGAGAATTATTTAATTTTGGTATACTTATTGTCCAACATTCTTGAAAGTATGAAAATAATGAACACTTTATGCTTTTTGAGACATTTTCTGCATAATTGTTGTTAAGTTTTAAAGTGTTGTTTAAGCGTTTAATCGTAATTTTAGGCTGACTGTTACTGAGTTCAGAACAAGACGTTTTTTGTATTTATTGAAACTTTTTGTTTCTGAAACTTTTGATAAGAACAATAAGTATGTAGTCTCTAACACGTTTTTGTAATCACTATTTTGAACATCATAACAATTACAAATTCTTTATTATGTTTGAAATTTGCAACAAGAAAACTATACCAACCATTTTTTATGATATAATTTCTATTCCACAGCAGTGTAGTCCGTTAAGAGTATTTGAAACTCGTCTCTTCCTACCAATTAGTAAATGTCTATTGTACAAAAAAGGATTTTTCTGTCGTATTTTTACGTTTTGCTCGATCTTTCGAATGTTAATAAAATAAAGATTATTGAGATTGAGGTCAATGTTTATATTTTGTTTATTGCATATTATTTCAAATATTTCGAAATTACCTTGAATTTCATCTTCAGGGATTTTTCTGTCGATTACACTGTGCAACATTTTTAAGGCAATCTTGTGCAAACAATTCGAACTGAGGATTTTTTGAAAGTACAGGCCCAAACAACAAAAAACCCTAGTTGGGTTTTGTTATGTCAGATCCAGCTCGGATTTTATGGCCCCATCTAAACATGGTTAAATATTGAGTTTTTAAAGAAATTTGGGGCTATATCTCTGTAACCAATGCGAATCTTCTTCTGACCTCAGAAGCAATTTTGTAGATAATGGCAAGAATAAAATATTTGGAGAAATAATGAACTCGAAAAACTACATTTATTGCCTCAAATTTCAAAATATATCTAAAAATTCCATAATTTGTATACATTTTGCACCATATCTCAAAAACTGTTAATTTTTTCTTAATGTTTCTTTAGGAAAAATATTCGCTGGAATGTAATACACAACTCTTCAGAACATGCTATTGTTGTAAAATGCCTCTATCACGTTGTTTTCACTATATTTTTCAACGACGATTTACTAAATATGTCAATAATGTAGTGAAATCCGAGACGCGAGAGTAATCTGTTGAAACAACATGAAATAAGCATTTTAGAGTTTCAGAATGTTCTGAAGAATTGCTGAGAACATTATTTGGATGATTTTTGCAAAAGGCTACTTGGTTCAACTCCTAATAGTTTAGCTGATACCGACCAAAATTCTAGAAATTATGTTAAATTTTCTTTATTTTATCGATTTTAATGCCCTAGATGAAGTTTTTCTTATGTGGTCTGCTCAAGAGATCAGTTCTACTAGTTTAGGGCTAAAGACAGCAAGGCCAAATTCCTATTCGTTTCTGAGATAAATGCCTGATAAATGCAAAAAAAGTGTAGTTTTAGCCCGGTTTAGATGAGGCCATAAAATCCGAATTGGATCTGACAGGACAAAACCCAACTAGGGTTTTTGTAGTTTAAATATGTACTTTCAAAAAATCCATACTCGAAGTTGTTTGCATTTTCAGTGTTGCATAGTGTTACTCTTTAAATTGTATTTTGGGAAGAACATTTGTAGAATTGTTCCTTTTTCCTTCTTCGGCAAAGGATTTTATAACGAAAAACGAAATCAAAAAAAACTGATCGGAAACAGATTCAGATTCGTCAAAATCTCAGTCGGCTTTATATACTCCGAGCCTGTGTGAACTGGAACTTTAATCTATGGACAGATCGAATAATGGCCACACAACCAAAATCCTTTAACCCAAAGCTATGTATTAGGAGATTTTCAGAATTGTGTAGCCATTCGGACGTGTGAACTCACCAACAAAATATGGATTTTATCATTTATCACAAATGTTGCGGAGGAGGTAACTGAAGAAATGGACCGGACCGAGGTAGTTCATCTTGGAAGTATATCATATTTTGGAAGTCATTCCTTTTAATAGATATTGCGCCCACCAGTCATTTCAGTGCGTCACAGTATAATTTTCAGTTTTTTTTAAGAAAAAATATAGACTTGCCCACGAAAAACATAATACCACTCTAAACACAAAGAATGCCGACCTTAAACTGCATTAATACCAGAAGCAGTAGACCGAAAATCTCCATCTAAGAACTGTATATAAGGCTCGCAGAAATATTACAATAAACAATGTTTGGACCAACGCAGTATACGGTTCGACAGTTGTCGTGAGCACCAGCCACTACACGTGATGGCCGTAGGTGTTACTTACAGCTTTCGGACCATTTTCTCTGGAAGTATGGGCATGTCCCTGAAAAAACTTGTATTGTAGTAATAGGGGCCCCGAGAACAATTGTTGCAAAATAGCAAACCGTTTCCAGAGAGGTATTTTGTTTTTTTAATTTATTTATTTCATATTTTTTTACTTATAACTAAATTATTAGCATAAAGGAAGTGAAGCCATGGCTACTGAGGTCTTAAGCTTACACAGGTATATTTACTAATTATCCAGAGAGGTCTTAAACTGTACTTCTCTGAAAAGTTTTCTAATACTCGAAAGAGTGGATCGAATCGGTTGATCTGTTCGAGAATTATCGTGTTCTCCAGGCAGCCACCCACACGGACAAATATAGCTAAGTTGACTACAAATTTTCTAAAACAGATTTCTGCCAAACACACTTTGGCTATAAAACCATTATTTTGATGAGTCTCATTTTGACTAAAGGCTGAGAGTATAACAAATGTAGATTGGGAAAAATTGTGGATTTTTGCTCAAATTCTGGGCGCCAGAATTTCATTTTAAAAGTATTCAAGACTGACAAGACAAGAGTTTTCTTGGTTCCTGATCAATTTATGAGAAAATCCACGAAAGGAAACAAGAATTTCTATTGGTGAAGTCCGACTATTGGACGCCAAAATAGTCTATTGACAGATGCATGATTGGGCGACATAATTTGTCATGACATACCCACGAGTGGGTGCTAGAATTTCATCATGGATTGCTCAGCATTAGTTCTCTATGAAGCAAACCACTATCGGCCTTCAGAAATTCTTTGTGATAAGATCTACGATTGGAAACCAAAATAACTTTAGAGAATAGTTTCAATGACAGTAACAGTAACAACGATTGGACACCTGAATTTCCGAAATTGAAAAACTGACCAATTTCTGACACCGCAGCATGATAAAAGACAAAAAAGAAGACAAGTGTCTCGGCATTTTTTTCCTTTATTTACATATATAACTCCTAAATCTACCTGTAAATATAAAAAAATACTAGTGGATAACGCCATTATATCCGAACGTTCCCTCTGCATAAATCAATTCTCTACTAATCCCATTTTCCTTCCATAAATTACTCAATAAAATTGGAGTGCAAAATTGAAGCCAAGATTTTGAACATTTGTGAAGTTGGAAACAAAGGAAAGGTTAATATAATTCGAAGGTTTTCCGATTGTATACTCTTTCTTTTGGTCTTACCGAAGTGATATCACTAAGTTACGTAACATTCACTGTAGTTGTGAGTTATTTCATAGATGATACACCCAAAAGTATATGCGATTATTAATATATCTATTGCTTGAACATATATTAACTCTGATATATTGTCAAAAATGTTCTCAAAACAAGTGGAAATTGGTCAAGAAGTCTTACGTCATTTTAATTAAAAAATAGTAATGAAAATTATTTCATCAGTAATATAAGTATAAAATAAGGTTTACATCATTGCTAAATAAGAAATTTTCGCTAACATGAACTTTCAAAATTTTGTTCAGGTGGGCCCCCCCGAAATGAAATCCTGGCTACGTCCCTGGGTACCGTTCTAGGGAGCTACATGAAGGCGTGGACCTATTCCGACAAATTTCAAGTGGAAAGTTGTATACCCCATATGAAGACTTAATACCAAATTTCAGACTTTTTGATGGGATATTGAGGTCACAACCTTCAAAATACCGAAAATCGGGAGGTAACGTTTTATGTGGAATTTAATGTAGAAAGTTTTATACCCCCAACGAAGACTAAATACAACTTTCATCCATTTCGGTGGGATGTTGATACCACATCCTTCAAAATACTGAAAATCGGGAGGTACCGTTCTTTGGGGGCCATATGAGGACGTGGACCAACGAAGAATAAATACCAAATTTCAGCCATTTCAATGGGAGATTGAGGCCACAATCTTCAAAATACCGAAAATTGGGAGCTAACGTCCAAATTTCAAGTGGAAAGTTTTATACCCCCAATAAAAACAAAATACCAAATTACAGACTTTTTGGAGGGAGGTATCATTCTATGTGGGCTATACGAAGGCGTGGACATATTGCGGGAAAGTTCATGTGGAAAGTTTTATACCCCCAACGAAGACTAAATACCAAATTTCAGGCTTTTGGGTGGGATATGGTTATATCGACTTAGGATTTTTTGCTGATCAAGAACATATGAGGCGCTCAGCGCCAAAACGGCCTAACTCACATGCTCAAAAAAATCAAAGTGACTATAAAGATCTACCCTGAACCTTTTGAAATAAATATTAAAAAAACTCCAAATTGCATTGTATAACACTAGGTTACACCACTTGCTAAAATAGTGCAATATGGAGTTTATGTGGTCTGCGGGGAATATTTCGATGTGTTACAAACGGAATGACAAATATAATTATACCCTCCATATTACTGCCATACAGGAAATCATATAACAATTGTTCCACAAACATCCCAGGCGGGACAAGGACGAACAGATATATTTTACGAGCGCCTAAAAGAAGTATATGACCGTTGACTTGCCCATGATATTCAAATTATTCTATGCGCTTTTAACGCCAAACGTGGAAAGGGAAATGTCTTTTGCTCAACAGCCGGGAAATTCAGGATCTACAGTGAATCATCTGACAATGGAATGAGGCTGATAGGCTTCGCAGCGGCAAAAAACATGGTAGTTTGCAATACAAGATTTAAGCATCTCGACATAAATAAGGGCAACTGGCCTTCGGACCTAAAAACAAGAAAAACAAACAACAAATCAAATTGACCACGTTGTGACAAATGGAAGAGATTCATCGACGTACAATCGTTCCGAGGACCAAACATAGACTCGGACCACCATCTTGCACGTACCCGATTAAACGTAGCAAATAAATTACGAACAGACACAACATGGAAGTTGGACATCAATTGCTTAAACAAAGCACTCCTAGTTCCGATAACTTGCCAGCACAGTGGCAAAGTAATGGCCAATCCATGCAAACATCCACAAAATCAATGCTTTGATACCAGAGACTTCCACCAAGGAACCCGAAGAGAAAAGTGCGACATATAGGGCTAATCTATAATCAGCAGCAACGCGTACACGACACAGGTAAGAGAGGAGAAACGTAACGTAAAGAAGAGAGGAGAAACGTATTTTCAGCAGGAATAAAAGAGAAATGGAATAGCGGGAGTATGAAAAAATCAAGGTGTATAGGAACCAGAATGAAATCCGAAAATTCTACCAAAGAGTGAAACATCATTCTGCTGGCTATGGAAGGGCACATCTTCCAGTAGAGACCAGGAATATAATTTGGTAACTGATACAGATAGTGTGCTTAGCATATGGAAAGAATATTTTTCAAAACTATTGGTATCCAATACTACCGAAGACGATGGAGATACTGCAGATCAAATACCAGAATGTGGTATTCAGTGTTTATCGCCCGGCCAAGATTAACTGCAGACAGCAATAAACCTTCTGAAGGATGGTAGCAAGTGCTAGCAAGTGTGAATTATTCAAAACTGAGAGAACGCGCTGGTAAGATGTATGCATCAGTTGGTTAGCATCATCCTGTGAGCATTGTAACGGCAAAAATCGGAACCCTCAATTTTGCCACCACCCTTGCTTATTTGAATTTTGTTTGTTTTGTTTATGTTTTCCAATGAATAAAGGGATTTATTTTAATTTTAAACGAAACCCATCAGTCTCTGTCAATATCCCGTTAGCCTCACGTGAGTTTGACTCAGCCATTGTTTGAGATAAACAACAACTACCTTAAAGGGAGTTGTTGAGAGAGAGCCAAATTAGATCAAATTGATTGTATCCTTCGGGTAATCCTTGATCCTTGGGATATCCTTGAAGTAGCCTTAAGACTCCGAAGTATCCATGGGATATCCTTCGATCCTTGGGATATCCTTCGATCATAGAAATATCCTTCGGGTAATCCTTGATCCTTGCGGTATCCTTAAGACTCCGAAGTATCCTTGGAATATGCTTCGATCCTTGAGATATCCTTCAATCCTAGAAATATATTTCGATTATCTCTCGATCCTTGAATTCTCCCGTATCCTTGCTTGAGTACTTACTAAGGTCTCTTGCAATAGTATCCCCCAGTATCCTTGCTTGAGTACTTAATAAGGTCTCTTGCATTCGATTCGACTGAAGACATGCTCTTTTCTCAAGCATAATAGAGGCAACATCAAAATATGCATCACGCCATAACTGAGAAACTTGAACAATGGCTAAAATTTCCTTTTTGGTTTCTGATATACTAACTAAGGGTTCCATCTCCAAAAGGAATTTTCCACCGCACAAAGCCCTTGTTGCACAGTGTAATCTTTTTAAGTTGAAACGTCAAATTTCGTTCGCAAACTTATAACGCGTTTTTTTCTAAACTGAATTTTTGAGATGTGCCATTATTTGAGTAAATGATCGAAATGTCATACTGAAGACCAAATAAGTAAGTAAGGAAGAAAAACATCTGTAATTATAAAAAAACAATCAAAAATTAAATTTAATCCAAGCTTGTCTTTCTTCTTCAATGCCAAAACAACTATCCAAATAAACACCGTTTGTGAATACACCAAACATTTCTACATCTTTTAGATTATTTTACCACCTAAAGCAACAAGTTTCTTTAAAAAAAGAAACAAGCAACACCAAAACTAATCAAATATTCAAAAATAGTAGGTGTGCAACAGATTCTGATTATCGGCCTCTTTAAACTGAAAAATGTTAAGTAATGAACTTGTAATTGCCTCCTTGTTACAAAATAGTTTCCTCAAAAAAAGAATATAACAACCAAAAATTGTTAAAGCAATTTTCGTTGAACAACGCATTCCCACCTTCTGATGGTAGAAAATCAATGCCAATTTTGAAATGAGATAATCAAAGTGTTTGTTTGGTCTACCTTTTGTTGCGTCTAAATTGGTTGTGTGCATGTGTGTATATTAAACTAACGTATACATTTCCAGCAATACTGTGTGGCTACCTGTTGATCCTTTTCCCTATCAATTTAGGCAATGAAATGATGTGTTCATTCCTTCACCTTATCTTTATTATATTGGTGAGCTAGTAAATGGTCTGGCAGGGGAAAGGGAGAACTAATGACCGTTTATTTATGTGGCTGTTTTCTTAGGGCCATATCCCGAAAAAATAAAAGTTGTTGAGTGTTTATCTGCGTATTACTGCCAAATGTATTTAGTGTTTTCAATTTGTATGCCCATCAAAAGTCTATCATTTGAAATGGTGAACAGTGTTACGGAAAGGGAATAAATATATGCATTTGCTAAACACTACAAATTCTTTATGTGGCGGAAACCATAGGTAAAAGTGAAAATATAAACCATTCGAAAAAACGTAAAACTTTAGAATATACACGGGTACAACAAATTTTTAGGAATGTTTGAAAATTCCAAAAAAAAAGTAAAACATAATTAATGCAACTTAAAACGGGTTTAAACTCGGCCGGGCTGGTCTTTTTCTAATTTCCACCATTAATTTTATTGAAACCAGATTTGAGACCAGCACCGACAGTTTCCTAACGCAATAATTTATACCCCAAACAACGACTAAATACCAAATTTTGAGACATTTGGCTTGGATAATGTGGCTAAAACCTTCAAAATTCCCAAAGACGGGCGGTACCGTTCTATGCGTGGATCTGTAGACTAAAAACCAAATTACCAAAAACAAAGTGTTCAGCGGTCCAAAATGCATCATTCCTGCAATTCGATTGCAACGGTCTCCGCAATAAGCTCAACGGAATTTTGGACTTTATGAGTCGGAAAATCATCATGGTGGACGCTGACCAGAAACAATGCTCAGCGCCACCTGTAGCTTGCAACTTTGAAATGGTTACAACGTTTTGCGGAAGAATCGCATAAAAGTAAGGTGTGGTATTGCTGAGGTAGAACTACTTAATGTGTAAATACAGCCCATTAAAAGCTGTGTCCTGCGTTATATGCCCGATATTAGTTCGCTTTTAGAGAACAATAATCGTATGTTATTTTAGCCGGCAGTTTATAGAGCACTACGAGAGCGATAAGCCGAAGAGGAGTTTTTTACGCGGTATAAGAAGAGCCCTCCCAGCCGAGGAGGTACCACCACCATTTACGATGGGCGATGTTGCAAACGTCCTCCGAGACGCTAAATTATGGAAAGTGTTGTGCCAAGCAGAATATCAATGATAATGCTTATGCAACTGAATGAACCCGGATTTGTAAGGACCTCAACCTATCGTTAGCCAACCATATTGTTACGCGTGGTATGCAAATGCAAGCGCTGCATAGCAGAAAAAATATTCAAAACTGCCAGAATGCCGCACTAAGGACTGCAGCAGGGTGCCGCCTCATGACACCGTGAGCATCCCTATCATGATTTAATGGACAGACTTCCCCTTCCTAGGTACGTCAGGAGATATCTTCATGATCTTGAGAGAGAGGTCCACATGTATAAACGGGCACCTCTAGACCAATGAGCCTAACAGGCAGGCTTGGGCAGCATCCATGCCGATGCAGTCAAGCAGGTTGTACAGATATACCCTGGGAATGTCGTACTTGGGGACCACCCCCATCCACCGCAGCAGAAGAACCCCAGCAACCAAGGTAAACACGAGTGGTTTTAGCCCACACGCAAGGATAAATGGGTCTCTAACATATGTCCCAAACAAATTTTACAGCAAACATTTATTTATTGCAATCAGTCCCAAACATAACATATGTTTGGGTCCTGCAAACAAATATATGTTTGTGTGCAAACAAATTATATGTTTTGTGCAAACAAATTATATGTTTGGATGCAAACAAATACAAAACCCAAAAGCCCCAAAAAACAAACACATGCACCAGTGGGCGCTTACTGAGAGCAAGGGAGCGTAAATTTCAATGTAAAACACATTGAAATGTATGCTCATTTGCTTTCAGTAAGCGCTCACTGGCTATCTTCAACATATATACACGTTTATAAATGGTGGTTGTTTATTGAAAGGCATTTATTGAAATACATAGGTACATAAAAATGCCAAAGAAATACATAACAGACTTTAATAAAAGAAACACTGAATGAAAAAAATTATAAAAAGTCACACAAATTATGTAGAAATATCGTTGAACGCTTCTCCTTAGTTGTGAAATAAAACACATTTTCCTCAAACTTGAAATCATCAGCGAGAAATCGGCATCTGAAAACAAATGATTAATAGGTACGTCCATATTCCAAATATACATATGTATGTATGTAAAACACTTATTTATTCACTCACTTTACCGTCTATACTCAACGAATGTATTTAGAACACTGAGGAAAAAAGAACTTCGCTTGCTACGTCGGTTAACAATAACAAACACACACACACGTGTTTGCCGCATAAACACCACCAACGCTTCTGCGTCTCCTATTACACCATACAAACAGCTCTTTATTATATAACAGCATTTCGCAGCCGCGAGATCCGTGTTGTTACTCTCTTTGACAAAAATCCTCTCTCCACCCATAAAAAATATGTTCTAACATTGAAAAATATGTTGGTAACCAAACAAATAAATTGAAATATATTACAAAATATTGCAAACATATATTTGTTTGAACAAAAACAAATTATGTTTATATCCAAGCATATATTAGTTTGCAACCAGTCCCAAACAAATATTTGTTTGGATCCAAACATATTTCTAACAAATATTTTTCTGCGTTCAGTTAAGATCCGAACGGTGCAGTCGCCTCACTTTGTATTTAGCGCGAATTGATGCCCGGCATGTGGATCCCAATCTATACGCTGAATTTATTTAGCCACCCAGCTAACCCTACTCACCCTATGCTACAAACAATCCCAACAATCATACACCTGAGACATTCAATGTTCTCAAAAATATGTTGGTTTCACACCACTGTTGTCCACCAAAAAACAACACTTTTTCACACGTCAATGAGTTCCTAAATCAGCACACAACAACACGGCAGACGCATAGGTTTTAACGTTTGCTTTGGTGGCTGGCGTCCTTAGTCCGGACTAGACACTATGCGTGTTATTTCTACCTTTGGCTATATTTGCAATCGTAAAAAATGCTCTAGACTATTGTCTTGTCGCTAGTCAGTTTTTTGGGCCACTTGTTGGTTGGCTTTCAACAGAAAACGAAAAACACCGCTAAAAGGTAAAATGACGCTGGTGTTGCGTGTTTGGAACAGATAATCAAACAAACACTTAAAATTAATGGTTGCGTTGATTAACGATATGAGAACGGCATTTTAAATATTTTATGTTTGTTTTTTTTTTTTTCTTTTAACATAAAAATGTGTATGTTCCCTTTGAAATATTTCGTATGACCCAGCGGCATTTGGATTTTATATGTTGAAATATTACTCTCTTAAAATGGAAAGGTAAATCTGTAATAGATAAATAGAAATCAAAGGATTAAAATGTGTAACAACAAATAAAAACAAATAAATCTGTAACAACAAATAACAATGTTGTAATACGCACATGAGAAAACTATTATAATATGTTAAATAAAATGGTTCCAAATCCAACCTATATAGCTTCAAGAATAACAATTTTCAGTGAGTTATTTTACTAACGACATCCGTTGCTGATTCATTACATTAAGGAACCATGGGCTTTGGAATCACTCTGGTAATTATCAATTTTGTCAGAGCAGGAGTAGCTGCCATCATTATAGTATTTAGAACCATGCTAAAATCTTGGATGTTAGGACTCGTATGTTAGACATATTCACTGGACAATAGCCGTAGTCTATCCCCGCATTTTCACATACAATATCAGGAACCTATGACTTATACTGATGACGTTATTTTAGTTTGTAGTACTAAAATACATAATTTCACAAAGTTCGATCTGGGTTATCAATATTTTCAATATATATACTGCTGTGTTCAAAATAATAGGAGTGCCCATACACAAAATGGAATGGTCCAAAAAACATGTTTAAACTTCTCCATTTTAGTCAATTCTGCATTTGTTTACCATTGTTGACATCCCAACTGTAAATTCATTAACAGAAATGTGGCAATATGTTTTAAATTATTTACTGTTTACACCAACATTATAAATCGTCTTAAAAATTTTTGTTCAAAAAAATAGGAGTGTGGAAGAGAAAGAAGAATAAAACAATTTTTATTGTAGTTTAGGTCCAGAATTGACAATATTTTAGTTTTTACAGTGTTTTATTTAACTTGCTTTGGTGTGTGTTTAGTTCAAATCTGGTAACTCATTTTTAACACGGTTGCAGTTGACCAATCGAACTAAAACTTTGCACACTTTTCAGATTTGGAAGACAATACATGAATATGAAAGCAAAACCGATATTGGTCCATTTTTACACTGTTTTACAGTGTTTTGTCTAATTTGCTTTTCAAATCTGGTAACTAATTTTTCACACAGTTGCATTTGACCAATCGAACCTAGAACTTTGCAAACTTTTCAGATTTGGATGACAATAGCTGAATATGAAATAAAAACCAATATTGGTCCATTTTTACAGTGTTGTACAGTGTCCAATTTTACATGCTTTTCAAATCTGGTAACTCATTTTTAACACAGTTGTAATTGACCAAGCGGACTAAAACTTTGCACACTTTTCATATTTGGATGACAATACATGAATATGGGCCCAATTTTTCCTACAGCCCCTATATAGCGGTACCATCCGATTTCAGGTATTTTAAGGATTTTATCTTCATTTTTGCCCGAATTAGCTGTCGTTTGGCATTAACAATGATACAGACATTTCCCCACCAAAAATTGTGAACATTGGTCAGGTTTTGGTATAGCCCCCTTATAGCGGTACCACCCGATTTCAAGTATTATGAGGATTTAATCTTCATTTTTGGACCGAATCGGCTGTAACTTGGCATTTGGAGTCCCCAATGGTACAGAAACTTCTCCACCAAAAATTGTTGACATAGGTCCAGGTTTTGATATAGCCCCCATATAGTGGTACCACCCGATTTCAAGTGTTTTAAGGATTTTATCTTCATTTTTAGCCAGAATTGGATGTAACTTCGCATTTAGAGTCCCTAATGGTACAGAAACTTCCCCACCAAAAATTATGGACATAAGTCCAGGTTTTGGTATAGCCTTTATATAACGGTTCTACACGATTTCAGGCATTTTAAAGTTTTTATCTAAATTGTCGGCTCAAATTGACTGTAATTTTGTTCTAAGTGCTCAAAAAAAATATATTTACTAAAAAGTTAAAAATAAAATATAATTTAAAAAAATAAGTTTCAGTGTTTAATTTAGAAATGCACTTAAAACTAGAAAATAATTTGTCGCTTAGCCTCAATAAATATATTCTTTCTCATGATGGAGTCTCTCAAATAAAACGCTTGCATTTAAATTATAAATGGTGGCAAAATAAAACGGCAAGCGTTTTATTTGAGAGATTCCGTCATGAGAAAGAATATATTTATTGAGGCTAAGCGACAAATTATTTTCTAGTTTTAAGTGCATTTCTAAATAAAACACTGAAACTTAATTTTTTTTTAAATTATATTTTATTAGTAGTGAATTTAATAGATTTGAAGGCTGTTTGAAAACAAAAAAGGCTTTTGGATGTGGCCACAATCAGGATATTGTCCTTGCAGCTATTTTCCTATAATTTGATCATTTATTGAGAAATCGATGGATTTTATAAACAAAACTTTGTTGATTAGAGTTGTTTAACACTCTAGCTGTTACCTCGAACAAAACATAATGATTGGTTCCCCATAAATTTGTGAATTTTGATCCTTGAGCCAAGCTTTAGCTAGTTTCCATTACACTTGTATGTAAGGATTGACCAAAAAGCGTATCTATAAGGCATTAATTCCTCGACCAAATAATGTTTTAAGGTCCTTATCATCTTAACTACACGCAGAACAATTATTTTGTTTATATTTGAACAATTGGATGATTGGCAGATATGAGCCATTTTTCTACACGCTCTGTTAAAAAGCTAATTTTAAGGAAATACTTCTGAAGTTGCCCTGCGAATATGTTTATTAGGTTTTGCACCGTATAAAACACAATTTTCTATGAGAACTAATCTAAATTAAGTACTTTTGAACGAAAAACGTGAATTTATGTAGAAAATTATAGTACGGTGTATACCAACCATAGAGTAGTCAATACCGGATTACCACAAAATGGTGTAAAACTAATTTTAACCGTTCACGCTTTAAAATATTTTTGGAATAGAAGTGAAATTGATTGTGTACATAAAGCTAACATGCTTAGGACCTCATAATTTTATTTGGTCGAGGAATAAATTACTTATAAATGCGCTATTTTGGCCGATCCTTTCATAAAGGATTAATGGAAACTGGCTGAAATTTGGTTCATGGTTCAAAATACACCAATTTATGGTCTCCCATAATCATTATGTTTTGTTTGAGGTAATAGTCAGAGTGTTAAACAAGTCTAATCAATAAAGGTTTTGTGTATAAAATCCACTGAATTCCCCAATAAGAGCTTAATTTATTGGAAAAGTCGCCACAAGGACAATAGCCTGTTTTAAACCACCAAAGGACTTTTGTTTTCAAAAAAAAAAAAATCTAATATATTGTATTTAGTACTATCAACTTAAATATTTACAGTTTTGGTCGTAAATTCAACTAAAAATATTTTTATTGTCCATTTTCTTCCACACTCCTTTTTTTTTTAACAAAAACTTTAAGACGATTTATAATGTTGGTGTAAACAGTACATAATTTTATAAAAATTGCCACATTTCTGTTAATGAAATAACAGTTGGAATGTCAACAATGTTAACCAAGTACAAAATAAGCCAAAATGGAGAAGTTTAACCATGTTTTTTGGACCATTCCCTTTTGTGTATGGGCACTCCTATTACACTGTGCAACATTTTTAAGGTCATTTTGTGCAAACAATTCGAACTGAGGATTTTTTGAAAGAACAGACCCAAACGACAATAAACCCTAGTTGGGTTTTGTTGTGTCAGATCCAGCTCGGATTTTATGGCCCCATCTAAACATGGTTAAATATTGAGTTTTTAAAGAATTTCGGGGCTATATCTCGGAAACCAATGCGAATCTTCTTCAGACCTCTGAAGCAAATTTGTAGATAAGGACAAGAATAAAATATTTGGAGAAATAATGAACCGAAAAAGCTACATTTATTGCCTCAAATTTCAAAATATATGCAAAAATTCCACAATTTGTATACATTTCGCATCGTATCTCCAAAACCGTTAATTTTTTCTGAATATTTTCTTTTGGAATGTAGTACACAACTCTTCAGAACATGTCATTAATGTAAAATGCCTCTATGCCGTTGTTTTCAGTACATTTTTCAACGACGATTTAATAAAAATGTCAATAAAGTAGTGAAATACGAAATGCGAGAATAAACTGTTGGTGTGAACTGGGTTTGAAATACGTGTTGTAAAAGATATGATGCAAAATGCGGCTGAAACAACATGAAGTAAGCATTTTAGAGTTTCAGAATGTTCTAAAGAATTGTAGAGAACTTTATTTGGAAGATTTTTGCAACAGGTTACTTGGTTCAACTCCCAATAGTTTAGCCGATACTGACCAGAATTTCAGCAAGTATGTAAAATTTTCTATATTTTTTCGATTTTGATGCCTTAGATGGAGTTTTTCTTATATGGTCTGTACAGCACATAAGTTCTACTAGCTTAGGGCTACAATACTGCTAAAGACAGCAAGTCCAAATTCCTATTCGTTTCTGATTTAGCCCCGTTTAGATGAGGCCATAAAATCCGAATTGGATCTGACAGGACAAAACCCTATAAGGTTTTTGTAGTCTAAATATGTACTTTCAGAAAGTGCATACTAGAAGTTGTTTGCATTTTCAGTGTTGCACAGTGTTATTTTGAACGCAACTGTATTTACCATAGATATTTCAAAAATATATTGGATCGTGCACACATAATCTTCTGAAAGAATTTATTATGAAAAAACATCAATAAAATATATTTTGTGACCTCAGATAACGAAAATGTGAATAAAAACGGTAGAATATGGTCCTAAATCATATATAAAAAGCGAAAGCTTCTGGAGATGTTAAATATTATAGCTACAAATTTATTTTGTTCAGAGGCTCATAATGAAATTTGATTTGGAACATTTCTTCTTTTGACACAATCCCAAAAAAGTGAAATATTTTTGGAGGTTTTGACTCAGTATGAAAAAAAAATTAATTAAGAGTCTAAAAGTTTAACAAATAATTTCTACCTATAATATCTAATTTTGTAACGTAATTTTCTTAATAAAGTATTTTACTTAGATATCTGGTTTGTTCAGCGACTTACAGTGAAATTTTGTGTAGAACGTATCTTCTTTTAACACCTTTCGTCTAAAACTAAATTTCATATTACTTTCATGAAACAAATGTTTTCATTAAATATTTGGGTGTTTTGTTGGCAAAATTGATCTATATATTTTCTTGGTATATACTTTTGGCAGATTCCTGGCGTTTAGGTACGATTTAGAGTTTTGGTGTATTCGGGGACCTACAGTAAAATTTTATGACAAATAATTTTGTAGAATATTTTGATCTCATACGATCACACTTTAAAGGAGTTTTTAAACGTTTTTGAAAAAAGGGACCAAAAAGACCCGTTTAGTGACTCGCATGAGGGTTAATAAAAAGATACCCGCATTGTTGGCAGTAATATTGCCAAAGACACTTTATACCTAAAATGCAAGGATTCCAAGGCATCTGATGTCGAATATTTCAAAACCTGTAGAAATGGGCGGAACTTGCCACGCCGATTTAGGTTACTTCCCGACGTAAACTTTCAAAACGCCGATACACGTGTCTTCTTTTTTTCGGTCCTCTTTCATAATCGGGCCAAATTATCTGGTAATTATTTTTGTGTTGTACAGTGTAATGAACAATATATAGACGGGATTGGCTGCAATTTGTATTTGGTCGTCATTGGGAGTATAAAATATTACTGCAGAGAGTCTTCGGTATATGTACACATTTTCATATTTCATATAAAGTCTTCGATGTGGGTATAAAATATTCCCGCCGACAGTGCTCGGCACGAAATCGGTGTCAACAATTTTCTGTATCATCATCATCTGACCGAAATGTCTGAAATCTAGTTTCAATATAATTGATGGTGGTGGTTATAAGAAGATCAGCCTTAATAACATAATGTCGTGTTAATTTGTTAGATGTGTATACCCTACACCACTATTTGGAAAGGAATCACTATCTTGTTGCAGGTACGCACCCGACAGAACGTAGCGAATAAAAACAGAAAAGGGCGAATGTGAAGAACTCGAGTTGTACAGGAGTCAAAATGAAGCCAGAAAATTCTACCAAAGAGGGAAACATCAAACTGATGGCTTTGTTACATGCGCCTTCTCCTGTAGGGCCGAGCATGGGAACCTGGTAACAGATACAGGAAGCGTACTTAACATATAGAAGGAGCATTTTTCCAAGCTATTGGTAACAAACGGCAGCGATGAGGAGGAGGTCTCCGCACTAATTTATAGTGAGGTTATGACGGCAATAAGTCGACTAAAAAATAACAAGGCAGCAGGAGATGTGGGGCTACCAGCAGAGCTCCTCAAGACCGGTGGCGACGAGCTGATGAGGTGTATGCATTAGCTCGCTATCAAAATATGGCAGGAAGAACGCATGGCCGACGACTGGAATTTGAGCATCGTATGGCCCGTACATATGATGGGAGATAAAACAGTGTGTGCTAATTACACTGCTTAACAAAATTGAAAAAGTTGAATGTTTCAACCGAAGTTGTTGTTATTTCTACATGAGATCGGCGAGTTATTTTCAAATCCGGTCTCGGTTTTTCTCCATCAGCTCTTGTTCTTGAGATATAGCTCAAAATCGGTTTTTACGAGTTTTACCCAGAATTTCGTTATTTCCGGATACAAACAAATATTTGTTGTGGGTTTTTCGCCACTAATACATTAAGGAGATTTTGTACGTTCGATACAAACAGTTTTTGAAATAAATATTGTGAATATATATCAAGAAAATATAGAAAACATACGACGGACCTTGTAAAAATTGTATATTTTGAGTAATTTACGCTGTGATTACGTCATCGGGGGAAGTCATAGGATCTTCATATGGCATACCGGATATGCTTAGGGTGTCTACTATATAGTCCAGTATTCAAATATTTAATATAAAGTTCATAGCGGCCATGATGCGGCCATTACCTAAAAATCGTCATGAAGACTGCTAAAGAGAAATCATTTACCAGCCATATCATTACTACATAATCCATTTACTTTTCAATGGCAGTTTTCATCATGATTTTTAGGTAATGGCCGAATCGTGTGCGCTATGAACTTTATATTATATATTTAAATTGTGGACTATATAGTAGACACCCTAAGCATATCCGGTATGTCATATGAAGATCCTATGACTTCCCCCGATGACGTAATCACAGCGTAAATTACTCAAAATATACAATTTTTACAAGGTCCGTCGTATGTTTTCTATTTTTTCTTGATATATATTCACAACATCTATTTCAAAAACTGTTTGTATCGAACGTACAACATCTCCTTAATATATTAGTGGCGAAAAACCCACAAAAAATATTTGTTTGTATCCGGAAATAACGAAATTCTGGGTAAAACTCGTAAAAACCGATTTTGAGCTATATCTCAAGAACAAGAGCTGATGGAGAAAAACCGCGACCGGATTTGAAAATAACTCGCCGATTTCATTTAGAAATAACAACAACTTCGGTTGAAACAAATGTCGTGTTGACCAGTGTTATATAGGCATAAGTCTACTCCCATCGCTTATAAGGTAATAGCCAGCGTATTGTGGGAACGAATAATGCCAAAGGTCAATGAGATAGTAGGACAATATCAATGCGGTTCGTCCATTCACATTACGGCGGATTCTGGAGAAGACTGAAGAAAATCAAATCGACATATATCATCTTTTTGTCGATTACAAGGCTGCTTTTGACAGCCCTCTGCGTACAAAGGTGTTTGAAGCCATGTCGTGGTTTGGTATACCCGCAAAGCTGATACAACTCTGCAAGATGACATTTTCGGGCACGTGTTCATCAGTTAAAATAGGGAAGAACCTCTCTGTAGAGTTTGTCTCCAAACGAGGTTTTAAACAAGGAGGTAGTCTCTCGTGCGATCTCTTCAATATCTTGCTGGAGAAGGTCATACGAGATGCAGAAGCGAATAGAAATGGCACTACCTGCAACAAAAACCACATGCTTCTAGCATATGCCGACGACATTGACATCATAGGTCGGTCGAAACAAGTTGTACGGAATATTTTTGTAAGAGTTGAAGAAGAATCTGCCAGGGCATGGATGGCGATAAAACAAAATTGATGGTGTCGGCGCGTAATACATCATCTGAATTCAGTCCAACTGTGGAAGTTGGGAAATACAACATTGAGGTAGTTAGCGACTTCATCTATCTCGGCACCGCCATAAATTGAGCACACGACATTAGTTCTGAAATAACGATAATAGATGCTACTTTGGGCTTAGTAAGCAGTTTAGAAACAAAGCCACCTCTCGAGAAACCAAAATCACACTTTACCAGACACTGATACTACCTGTGCTAATATATGGCTCCGAAGCATTAGTATCTGTATTCGAGAGAAAAATTCTCCGCAAGATATACGGACCAGTCTCGGTCGGCGGTGAATATCGACGTCGAATGAACCACGAGCTATACCAGATATATACTGACATCGTCATAGTTAAACGTATTGGGTTACAACGATTGCTTTGGATTGGTCATATCATAAGAATGAACGACGACGCCCCCGAAAAAAAGGTGTATGCACATGAGCCGCAAGGCAGTAAACGAAAAGCTGGTAGGCCAAGACTCCGATGGAAAGAACATGTGAAATGTGACATCGAAGCCCGTGGTACTCCCTCAAACTGGGAAGATATTGCAAGAAATCGGGGGAGGTGGAAATCAATCCTTAGTTCGGCTTATGGGACAAATATTCTGTGCTCAAGCAGAGCCACCTAAGTAAGTAAGTAAGTCAGATATTCCTGCTTCTGTTGGTCATATGCCATATTCTGACCTTTAAAGTAATACAAAATGTGGTTTTTATGGTAAAATATTAAACATCTGCACAAGACACTTGTTTCTTGATTCAAGCTTTAGAACAAAAAACAAGATAAGTCGTTCTATGTCAACGCTGCAAATGAGTCAAGTAAATCAACTCAAAGAAATTTTCAAGACCAATCAAGCTATGCCGACTCAACGAAATGTTTGAGTCAATCAAGCAAGCCACACAACGAAATGTTCGAGTCAATCAAGCCACACAATGAAATTTTCAAGACCATCCAAGCTACACAACGAAATTTTCAAGACCAACCAATCCAAATCAACAACAAGAGCTGAAAATATGTGTAAACGGCAAATGTTTGAACAAATCAAAATGTTTTACTTGTTATTGGAATGATGAAATGTCGTGTGTGTATTAGGTTACATGAATAACAAAAACCTTAATGAAATTCCCATACATTTTACGACATTATGATACGATAAATTGTTTTTTTTTGAAAATTAGGAATGTCCTCTATTACATGACAGCATAAAATTTCAATGATTTTAAAGAAAGTCGATAATCGAGTAAACGTTAAAACTATTTTCCCATAACAAAATGATTATGACGTTCGAAATAAACATCGCCAACACTACAATAAATGAATAAAATGAAATACGTAACATACATATTTCCCACGTGTAATGGGATGTGTGGTTTATTGTATGTACATATCTCAATTTGTAAGTGCTTTTTGTGGTAAGTTCATAGATCTATTGACATCTTTACAAAAATGTCTGTAATTTTTAATACAAATTACCGGCATTCCAGAATATTTTATTATTATATAAATAAAACTCGGTTAGGTTTTTTTAAATTATTTTGTACTTTATAAACGGCAGAAAACGTTCCTGAAAACCCTGAAACCTAGAGAAAAAAACGATAGATTATTAAGTTTGAAACATTTGTTTGTATTAAATTTAGACCAACAAAAAACTATTCAAGTAATTAAAATCATAAAAATTGAAAACAACTAAGAGTAACTGAGTTATAAAAATTAAAAAGAAAAAAATTAAATAAGATAAATAAACTGTGACACAAAATGGAGGTGAAAATCTGGGGCAGAGATAATTCTTTTTGGGGATGAATGTCCTTAGTGAGTATATTAAGAATCCCGAAGAACAGATCCGCCGTTAGTCGAACTTCCGAGTTATGGCGTGATGAAATTTCTGCTGAAGACCCTATAAGGCATCTGAATTTAGCGTTATGTATTTGGTAACTGTTGTTTTAGCTTATTTATGAGATGACATGTCTTCAATCAAATCGAATGAGGATTATTTTCGTATGGCATTTCGTCCTTATAACTCGCTTCCTTCAATGTCCTTTTCGTCCATTATTTTAAGAACCGCTATAGAAGTACGACGAGATGACTTTTTCAGGTTTGAAATATTCTGCAAAAATGGCGCTCAGAAAATTTTAGGTACGGCTCTCATTGACAACTAATCGATTTTGTCTCGTTTTGTCTCTGTAGTATAAATTCTAGTAGATTGTGCAAGCCGTCATCGTTAACAATGTTGAACGGTCTACAGTTACAAACTACCCATTGCACAACCAGTTGTAAACACATTTTCTTCAGCTCATTATCTGGTTGCACTTTAATATTACTTGATTCTTTATCGTTTTTATATTTTTTATAGCAAGGATGCCTCAGCAATATTCCCACAAGTGACCACAAGCTTGAAAATGGCACGTTGACACTTACAGTCAATCAAGCTTGTGATCGATGTTGTTGTTGTAACAGCGTTTGTTATTATGTCTGTATGTTCGTTATTCTGTTTAATCTGGCTCTGGGTCTATCTCCAATTCCAGGAAAGTGGCTGCTTCAATGGTATGTAACCACAGATCCACTGGAGTTAGATGAGTAGGTTCGGCTGGGCAGATGTCCTGCACGGCGCGATCTATTTCCGCCCAATAAGAATTTAGGCGACTGCAATATCCCAAGCGTAGTTGAGCCAAAAATACTATATATGTATATACTACTATACTACTATAGTTTGTCGTGGCAGCTGACGCTCCTCAGCTGCGATAAATGGGGGATGTATTTCGAGGACTTTATTCACACTATATTTGCTTATGGCCTTAGCAACTGCATCCGTGTGAATACTATTTAAACGAATGAATGTGTTGGGCCTAGCCAGCAGATGGTGATTGGGATGGCTCTCACGGTAACACCCAAGCAAGTACTGCAACGAAAGCATCTCATTGTGTTGCTTTACTGGAAAAATCTTTGCCTCCTCAAGAAGATGGTCCACTGAAAACTTGAGGGGGCACCCTGTTGCTGTTCTCAGAGCGGCATTCTGGCAGGTTTGAATATTTTTCCAATTCGTATCACATAATCCCGGGGACCCAAATTGGCGCCGAATAGCGTACCACAGACCGACCTATTGCGTTATATGTGGTGAACAAGGTTTCTTTATCTGCACCTCAAGTGCTGCCGGCTAGGGACTTGAGGACCTTGTTCCTACTTTTCAGTTTATCGCAGATATCTATGGCGTGCGAGCACAACTTGAAAGTAGTGTCGAATGTGACCCCTAAAATTTTGGGGCAGTTTGTGGTCGGAATTCTACTACCGTCAACCACGACATTCTATTATCTTTCAAACTGCGCTGTCCATGTGGTGAAAAGAGTGGCTGTTGATTTTGTGGGCGGAAATCTGCATATTCCTCGAATGGAAAAATGTGGTAAGATCGGTTAAATAGTTGTTCAGTCTCTCACAGATGTCATCGGGATAGGTATCTGACGCCAGGATCGTGCAATCATCCGCATACGTTACGATCTCGATGCCGTCTGCTGGGGGCGGAATACAGGAGAGGTAGAGGTTAAACAGTTCCGAAGATATCACCCCACCTTGGGGAACTCCCTGTTTCACTCTACGGGGTTTGGACTTCTTGTTCCTGAATTCCACGTACGACTGGCGTCCACACATATAATTGACTATCCAACGTTTCAAGCTTGGCCGGAGGGTAGTCTGCTCAATGTCCTCAAACAGCATGGAGTGCCTGACTGTATCAAAGACTTTTGATAAGTAAAGCGCCACCATCACTGTTCTATCGCACGTCCGTCCCTGCTTGAGTCCTTGACAAATATATGTGGTAATGGCGTCCAGCGCAGTTGTCGTGTTGTGCTGCTTAAGGAATCCATGCTGATGATCGGCAGGAAGAGATCTGATGCGACATAATACTCTTCTCTTCGCCCCGTCACTCTCGGGGTGCTCGACAAACTGTCGATTGAAATAACTTACGCACCATTTCGAGACAGTCAACGTAACGCGCCAAACGTGACTGAGGTCCTATCTTCCTTTCTTCCAGGGTTTGAGAGTGACTTAACCGTTGCCCAAAATTCACCTATACCGGCTCCAATGTTGCAACTCTTCAGATGATTTAACTATTTGTTCCGCTTATGCTCGACGACCAGCCTGTTAACTTCCAGTGTCAGCTGCCTGACTCTGGGGTCATTGGGGTTTGTTCGACGAAGCTCATCACGCTCACTTGCTAATCCCGTCGACTCTGCTGGGAAGTTGGGTCTTACTTCGGGTATTCGACCAGCAGGGATATGGCGAGCGGCTGCAGCAGTGATGATGTCTCGGAACGTCCTTTCCCCTACCCGAACATCAGAAGGATTGGGCAGTTCTCTGAAGCGGTGATTGGTGAACTCTCTGAAACCCGGACGGGTTGCCAGGTAACGTCATTTATCAGACCAGGTGACACGATGGTTATTCTGGCGAGCTATGACACTCTCCTCTAATTCTGGTAGGGGCGCCCTCATTGACCGTGCAAAACGTAGAGCTGTCAATCTGCTCAGCCAGCGTTGTACCTCTCTGGTCGTTTCCGAGGGCTGAATGCCACATCTCATGATGCGCATTAAAGTCCCCCCGGACCAGACGATTATGACCTTCCAAAAGCGGGCTAATTTTAGGCACGTAACCTGAGATACAACTATTTCTCGGCGGGATGTATATGTTCAGCAACTCTATCTCGGCAGTTCCACACCTGACTGCTACCCCCACCACCTCCACTTCCGGTACGATCCTTCCTTAGCACGTTGTAACCATCAAAACGTTGTAAGCTACAGTTGCTGTTGAGCTTGGTTTCTTGCACCGCAGCGACCTTGATATTCCTCCTCGGACCTCGGAGTCCATTGCAAAAAGGAAGAATTTTCCGGGATTGAGACACAAACGGCTGGTGTTAAAGACTGCATATGCGGTTGTTGTCGGGGAGACTGCGGGGGAGTCTCATAATAATACGACGAGGGAGGGAGCTTCGTAATCCGATGACGACTCACTGGGGACTGTATTCACGCAGCATGCACCAACATAGTCCCTGTCGTAGTCCCTCATGCGGACAAGTCTAGAGCAACCCCTTAGATGCACTTACACCACATCTATTGCATCTCACCGAAGGCTGGATGTGGGTGAAGATGTGGATGTGACAAACCGAGCACAAATATATTGGTCCTGGGTTTTCCTCCGTCCAGGCACGGACCAAAAGAATTCGGAGCAGACATTCCGGGATATACTGCTTCCAACACAGAAAAACGAACCACATTATAATTACCATTTTATCTAATATACAATCAAAATATGATATATGTAGCTATATATAATTTTTGGTAACGCCAACATCGATCCGGAAAAAAGATTTTAACATTTCTATTTCTGTAGACCATAGCCCAACTTTCATACATCTTTGTTGACGTTTTTTAAAGAGCTTACCAGTCATTTGCTTATTTTAAAATAACAAACAACATACATACATATGCTCGTGTGTATGTATTAGACTATCCCAACATTTTTTTGTACTGAAATGTAAAGCCACAGTAGATCCCACCGTGGTGCAATGGTATGCACACCCGCCTTGCACGCTGAAGGTCGTGGGTTCGATTCCCAGGACAGGCAACATCAACAATTTCAACGGTGCTAAAATACCCCTCAGTAATGTTGGCGACATTTCCTGAGTATTTCAGCCATGTAAAACTTCTCTACAAGTCGAGTCTTAGGACACGTGGTTCGGATTCGCGATTAACAGTAGGTCCCTTATCATTGAGCTAGTATGAATCGGGGTGCACTTATTGATATAAGAGAACTCCCCCTTGTCCTGTATGGGATGTTTGTGGAACAATTATATAAAGCATTCAAATGCTTGTCATTCAATCCACTGACCTATAATATAAAATTTCGTGGCGATTAATGATAAGACTTGTCAAATAAGAGTGCACGGTGCTCTTGAAACAATTTTAAATGGAAGGTGCTTACACCTTGGAAGTTTTTGCGGATTCTGAAACTACAATGTTTATAGATGAGAAAAATCAAAAAACAAAAAAAAATCGCCGGAGCGCTTTTTAAATAAATCGCGATTTAAGTTGAAATTTTAGGGGTTGTTTAGGTTTTCACGATGTTGCCTGGAAACCGCAAGTCCTATCAAAATGGGACTAAAAAAATGTTGTAGCTATGAAAATTCTCTACAAGATTGTCCTTTACGGTATTTTCGCACGTTTTACCATTTTTGAGATATAGAAGTTCAAATTGGGACAATGCACTGACTGTATCGCCCCTTATAAAACAATGTCATGAAGGGTGCGCCTTAACTAACTTTTGATGAAAACCGCTTACACAGGGAAAGTTTTTTGTGAATTCTAAAACAGCAGTGTTCATCGATGAGAAAAATCCAAAAACAAGAAAAAATCGCTGTAGGGATTTTTAAATAAATCGCGGTCAAAATTCACATTTTTAGATGTTTTTTAGGTTTTCACGATTTTGCTTGGAAACGGAAAGTCCAATCGAAATGGAGCTAAAGAAAATGTTGTAGCTGTCAAAATTCTCTACAGGATTGACGTTTATGATTTGTTCCCAGCCTGTACCATTTTTGAGATAAAGAAGCTCAGTTTACATTTTTAAGTTTTTTTGTTAGGGTTTCGCGATTTTGCTTGAATACGGTAAGTCTTATCGATATTTCGTTTTTCAAAATAGTCAGGTTTTATCCCATAGTCGTTGTTTTAATATTTTATTAAAACAACTTTAATTTATTAGTGGGAAAAATTGTCGATGTTTACCAAGGGGTAAGACAGGGAAGACTATAGTTTCAGATCTTCATCAGTTCCCTTGTTTCTTGTTTTTCACCAAGAAACTTTTTATACCCAAGTGTCAATTGCCCGCTCAAATAGATACGTGTGCAAAGAAACACTCTGCCTGCCTTACTACCCCTTGGTAAACATCGCAAATTTTTTCCCACTAATAAATTAAAGTTGTTTTAATAAAATATTAAAACAACGACTATGGGATAAAGCCTGACTATTTTGAAAAACGAAATAATAGTACGTTTATATATAAAACAACGACTATGGGATTTAGCCTGACTATTTTGAAAAACAAAATAGAAGTCTATCCTGTACTATTATTCCCATAGAAATTTGTGTCAAAATCAGACCCGATTTTCACAAATTTTTGTAGAAATCGGTTTAAAGTCACAACAATCAATTGGACAATTAATGCGACCTGTACAAAGATTTCATGAAATCTGTCATTGGCCCCACATACAGTCAACCAAAAAAGTCTACATACACCCTATAAATCTCGGGTTTTAAGGGTAAGGAAGCATTTTTATGAAAATCCAAGTACATAGTTCTATCTCATATCCCTAATAAACAATATTACATACAACAGAAATATATTCCATAGTGCGAATAACGGTAAATTCTATAAAAATTAAAAAAATAATAGGGAAAAAGTGTACATACACCCAATGAAATATTAAGATTGCCGTAAAATTTATGGAATAAGCAATACAAATTTTACATTTTATTGTTTTATCGAATGCCTCTGGTTGTCTATGATATATTTTAGACAAAATAGGAACATATTTGTGCTTTAATTGACGTTATTTAAGGTCAGATTTCGCGTATAGCTCGTTAAGGCGGACCCTTGCAGATATCTTTGAGTTTTTCAGTCTGGTAGTTTATGAAACCCCAGGAAATACAGTGGGACTAATTATTTTGAGATCCTAGAGCACTTTGAATTTGTTCTTATGGATAATATATGCTCTTGAGCTTCGCTAAATATGCGAATTCCTGAGTTTTTCACAAATTTTATAGTTTTCACAGTATTCCAAGGGGAAAATTACATGGAGATGCCTGCGAATTACCTTGTAATAAGGTCTGGTACAATCCTCGAGCATCCATTGCATAAGCAATGTAAAAGTATCCGACATTTATAGCGCTTCAAGTGACCCTAACGATCATAATACGGGAGCATACTAGTTAACAGTGTAAATTTCATATAAATTGCATGCATTCTTTGGTGGTGCTTTTATTTTGATACTTTGGAAACTTTAGGAGCGGGTTTGTATAATAATGTTTTACATTTCTGATTGAGTTAAGGTCCAAAAATGTATTACAAGGTAATTCCAAGGTTCTTGCTTGTAATTTGACCCTTGGAATGCTGTGAAAACTATAAAATTTATAAAAAAAACTCAGGAATTCGAATATTTAGCGAAGCTCAGGAGCAGGAGAACAACTTCAAAGTGCTCTAGGATCTCAAAATAATTAGTCTCACTGTATTTCCTGGGGTTTCATAAGCTACCAGACTGAAAAACTCAAAGATATCTGCAAGGGTCCGCCTTAACGAGCTATACGCGAAGTCTGACCTTAAATAACGTGAATTAAAGCACAAATATGTTCCTATTTTGTCTAAAATATATCATAGACAACCAGAGACATTCGATAAAGCAATAAAATGTAAAATTTGTATTGCTTATTCCATAAATTTTACGGTAATCTTAATATTTCATTGGGTGTATGTACACTTTTTCCCTATTATTTTTTTAATTTTTATAGAATTTACCGTTATTCGTATTATGGAATATATTTTTGTTGTATGTAATATTGTTTATTAGGGATATGAAATAGAACTATGTACTTGGATTTTCATAAAAATGCTTCCTTACCCCTAAAACTCGAGATTTATAGGGTGTATGTAGACTTTTTTGGTTGACTGTATATTAATATGGAAAAAGAGCACGCTCATTTGGCACGTGTTATCGTTAACCGATCGCCATATGTAAGGTTTTTGAATGAAATGGCAAACATTTGGAGAATTTACATTTAAATATTTTTTATTTCATAAATGCCTGAGTTCTTATCTTCCTTGATCCCGTCAAACAAGAAAAACACATTTGTATGCGCATACATATTTACCGAAATATTATTAAATTCATATCGTTGTTCTCTGCAAATTCCAAACAAAAAAAAAAAACGAAAAAATAACAACAAACAAATAAATAAAACATACAAAACGGAAACGTTGGCAAAAAATGTTAAAATATCTGTTAAATTGTGTGCAGCAGTCAAAAAATAATACAATTCCATATTTTATAGTCAGGGACAGTGGTGAATGCATTCGTATTCGAAATGTTTGTATATCTCAGGCATTCTTTTTTTAATATTGATTTCAAGGATAAAACACGAAGCATGGATTGGATTATTGTCAGATATCTGGTTTATGGCATACTGACTATTATGGCCAACAGTGAATGTTGGAAAATGCAAACAAAGAATATTTTGTTATTGTTTGTATGTGTGTGTGCTTGTGTTGAGAGCATCTGAGCTATGGTTATTTATACAATTCATGCTATGGTGTTTTACAAAAATATTTCATAGTTTTATCTACAAATAATAAATCCCAATACAAAATCTCAGTTTTAGTTTCATTTTAACAGAATTTCTTTGTGTTGGAGAGATTCATGAAAAAATCCTTATTGGCAACATGATATTGTTTTAGATATTTTTGTAGAATTACCTATTTATGGTATAAAATGTCGTTCAATATTTCAAAATTCTACTTCCATATTCAGGATGTGTATAAAATTAAAAAAAAAATCCAAAACGTATTTGAATGTGGTGCATAACTAATGTTGTGGTAGCAGCGCAAATATGTAAGTTCGTATATGTTTTTAGTTAACTGGTCCTGTTTTCTCTATGTTCAGTTTCATAAATTCTGCTACATATACTGGCTGAGTCCATAAGGAATCCGAAGGCAAGTGAGTGAGCTTAACTGGGCTGATTAAGCAGATGCAGGCAGAGCAAGTATTGGATATAGTGGTGTCAACTCCGGCCAATATAGTAGAGGCGGCTGCACCGTTCCGGTTTTAATTGGCAAACTCGAGTTTGCCTTGGCTTCTGCTGCGATCTATGAGGGGTGGTCTCCGAGTACGACAATCACACTATTTCTTTGAACTGTCTTTACAACCACATCAGTATGAATAGGCTCATTGATCTAGAAATTGCCGTTATGCTTTCGAGCTCTCTCTATATTATATTGAATATTCTTCCACTGCGAAGCGCTAATATATGCTTACCACACTGGCTCCGCATAGTTGACCAAAGACCAGTATAATGCTTTATAAGAAGCCAACATTTTTTTTATACCCTCAGCATTTATGCTAACGAGGGTATACACACTTTCATACGGGAAAAATGTGCCTCATCGAAATAATGGTTTTAGACCCCAAGTATGTTTGGACGAAATGTGTTTCAGACAATTTGGAGTTGATTTAGCCATGTCCGTCCGTCTGTATGTCTGGCTCGAGCGCACGATAACTCTCGAAAGGATTAACCGATTCGGTCCAAAATTTGGCTTTCGTAATATTTTGTCCAAACTCAGCATAAGTTCGAAGATGGGATATATCGGTCCACTCCTTCCGGTACCTCCCCCACAAAAGTTCGAAAATGTTTGGAAAATTTGTGCGCACGATAACTCTTGAAGCGAGTGACCGATGTGGTCCACACTTTGTACATCGTGAAATTTCTACCAGACTTAGATGAGGTTCCAGTATAGACACAATCGGTCCACTCCTTCGGGTACCTCCCACAAAAAATTTCGGATAATTTCAGTTTAGGTCCTGCTTTCGAAATATTTCGATTTTTGTTGTAACAAGTTGTATTCACTGGCCAACATACGACGGTGCAAGTTTCATCAGAGGCAGGTCCACACTTCCTGAGAAAATAGAAAATACAGGTGCAAAAATTCCCTAAGACACATAGTGGTTGGAGCCCAAGATAGCCCTCGAACGAATCTGCCGATTCGGTCCACAATTTGTTCTTCGTAATATTTTGTCCAAACATAGTTTAAGTTCGAACATAAGCCATATCGGTCCACTCTTTCTGGTACCTCCCCCACAAAAGTTCAAAAAATATTCGGAAAGATTGTGCGCACAATAACTGTTGATGGGAGTGACCGATTTGGTAAATACTGTACATATCCTAATACATGTACTAGATATATATCAGGTTCGAATATGGACTATATTTGTCCACTCCTTAGGGTACCTCTCCCACAAAATTTCAGATAAATTCACGTTAAGACCTGCTCTCAAATCACTTTGATTTTTGTTGAAGCAACTTGCAATCGCTGCCTCAATTATGACGGTAAAAGTTTTTTGAGAGGCAAATCCATACTTCTTGAGAAAAACAGCCCGAGAGGTGTAAAAAAAACCCCTATGACCCTATATGTAGTGGCTGAAGAGTTCGATAACCCTAGAACAGATAAACTGATTTGGTCCAAAATTTGGACTTCGTCATATTTTGTCCAAACATAATTTCAGTTCGAAGAGGTGCAATACCGGTGCACAACCTCTGGTACTTCCCCCAAATATTTAAAAAATTTCACTAAACTGTTATGCACGATATCTCTTTAAAGGTCTCTGCACATACGGCGCGTTGAGCGTCGCGTTACAACAACCACATGAAAACTTCAATAACAAACTTGGCATCACTTACACTTTTTTCATGTGGTTGTTGTTTTTAACGCGTGTCGCGACGCACAACTAACCGTATGTGCCGGGGCCATAATAGGGCAACCAATTTGGTCCAATCTTCGGATCTCCTAATATTTTGTCTAAATTTAGTTTAACTTGGCCCATATCGGTTCTCTTCTTAGGGTACTTCCCCTAAAAAAGTTCAACATTTGCATCTTAGTGCAGTTTAGGATATGTTCGAAGATCCTTTATTATGTTTTCCGTATACAAGTCCATGCTTCCTGGCATACTTGTCCAAAAGTTATACGATGACCCACTGAAATGTCTAAGATATAACTCCCAAAAATACGGTCCACATCCATAATGGACTATGTCGGTCCATTCCTTCAAGCACTTTCTCCGCAACACTTTTGAACTTTAATCCTAATCAACATTTTTGTCGACAAGCTCAAATGTCCAAGAAGGACAAGAAAATTCAGAAAATCCCGTAGATGGAAGTTTCAATTCACATAGGCTGAGGGTATTCTCTGTCGGCAAAGCCGCTTGATATTTTTTACTTGTTTTTTTAGAACATTGGAGGTCGGGTTCAGGTTATTGGTGATGATTTTGAAATATTTAGTGGGTGAAATGGACCAAAAACATAATTTTTTATCGAATTTGTAGCGGCACAAAAGCCTTTTTTTGAGCGATTGGCCAATATTGATGTATCCAGTGAGAAAAATCCATTTTTGCGGCCAGGTGTTCATGTAATTATTTATTATTTTATTGATGCCACATATGTTGATGTACGAGGTCAGATAACAGAGCTGCAGCTTAATATATACAGTTATTTGTTTGTAGTGCAATCATAAGGTCGCAATTATAGCTCAATAGTCACGAAATTTTGCACGAGGTAACAGTTTAGCTAGAAGAAGATGCCTACAATTTTGGACGATGATCTGATATTATTTAGCGCATGAAGTTGACCATTACTTTTGTATGAAAGATATTAAAATTTAATTTTGGTCTATATTTTAATTCCTGAAGGGCATACGAGGGGCACTAAAAACTTTCTGGCCTAGGCAACACGCAGTGTTGACAGGCCTTGTTTAAAATTTTTTGGTAAGTTTGACAGTTTTTAGCCTAAGCGTACTTGGGACAGTTTGACATGCGACCAAGTGTTGGTTTGTTTTCAGTGGCTTGATTGAGACACCTCCAAAACATGGTTTTTGAACGCTTTTACAGCATCTTCAGGCGACGAAAATCGTTGACCACGCCTTTTTTTCTTGATGTGCTGCAATCATATGAAGTCATTGGATCCCCAGTCAGGGCTGTACGGCGCATGACTCACCAATTGCACGTTTTGTCCGGTCAAGGAGGCGCTGCACGGTGGTCGATAGCACTGATCTAGCGGCGCGAAATTAATAACTTGCATACGAATTGAGATACGTCGCTGAAATTTTGCACAAACTCAGCTTGTACCTGTGGGTAATAATGGGTCAAATATGAACAATATGAATCGGCTAATGTTTTCGTATAGCCCCCATATAACGGTACCTTCCGATTTTCGGTATTTTGAGGATTTAAGCCACAATTTCGTAGCAAAGTAGCTCTAATTTGGTACTTACGGTTCCTACTGGACACAAAATATTTCCACAAATTATGGACATAGGTGCACGTTTTGATATAGCCCCCATGTAACCGTACCTCCCAATTTAAGGTATTTTGAATATCATTACCACATTTTTAAACCAACATGGCTGTGATTTTGCATTCCGTGTTCTCACTGCGTATAAAATCTTCTTACAAAACATTTTCAATACGGATTTATGTTTCGATGTAGCCCCTTTATGGTACCCCCGATTCGTTGAATTTTTACTTGTTATCCCATATTTAATAACATATTTAGCTATAATATGGTATTATAGTGTCTCCGGGGGTAGAACTCCTCCTTGCAAAACATTTCTCAAGATAGGTCCATATTTCATTTCATGCAAATATTTGCAGCCCTAATGTGGTTATTCCGTATCCACAGAGTCCAATTTCATTCCCCAAAAAATAATCGAACCCAAGTTCGGCCAAGTTTACAATATGCACTCTATGGAACAAGCGCGTTCAACCCATATAAACACTAAAAAGTTTAATTTTTTGAAAAATTATTGCAATATAACTAAGTACCTCCAGACCCCAAACTAATTTTCATAATTTAAATCACACCCTCTGCTATTAATTAAAAATAAATCTTGTCCAGTTTCATTACAAATTTATTTAACATTTAAACAAATATGAAATTAATTTGTTTTTGCAAACCTTTTTTTAAAATCTGATGCAACAAAAACTCTTGTATTTGATAGTGAATAACTGAGTGAATATTTACAACAACAAAAATGAAAAAAAAAAAAAACAAAATCTTTGTCTGCAAAGTGTCTGTAATCGATACTATGGAAAATATTTCGCAATTTTATAGTTCGATTTTTTGACTTTCGCGCCGCTAGATCAGTGGTTTCGACCAGTGTGCGCTGGTTTGAATCGATTCGATTTCTCTTGTTCGTTTTTCGAATTTCTTAGGAGACTTCAGACAAACAAATTGTAATGTAACACTCAGAATTAACCGTTCTACATATCTCAAGCCGTGTGGTCGCCACACGGTCAGTTTTGCCGAAGAAACAGGGGAGCATTTGCTTCAAAGGTCTTCTTCCATGAACAACTTTCGTTGTATTGGGCTCGCTTTCGAAGAAGCCAACGGTCGATTTCTGTTTTGTTTCGGGCTGCTAATCATAGATCCAAAATTCGTCGTCTGTGACGATCTTATAAATGTCACTTGAAGAACCGCGATCGTTTTCATACACAATTTTTTTGCACAAATCCGCAAGACGTTTCTTTTGAGCGATTGACCAATTTTGCTGGTTCCAGCGGGAAAAATCCATTTTTGAGGCCAGAATTTCATGCAATATTAAATCTTAGTTGGTGGAAGAAATGCCCAAGGATGCCTAAATCTCACGGTATATAACGTGGCGATCTTGCATTAAGCCGTGCGTGAACGTTAAGCCAGTTTTTCATAGTGATATAGGATTGCCCTTTATCGATATACACAGATTTATTTTTTTCAATGCACTATTGCCGTGATTATCTATTTCGAATTTATAAAAAATTTAGGACGAAATGTTCACAAGAAAATTCCATTTTTTTTTTTTTTTTGCAAAGTGATTTTTTCAATTCACTGTAAGCAACACCACGAATGGTCGTATGTCCAACTGTCCTGAGTACGCTTAGTCAAAACTAGTTCAAAGAAATGTCAAATGACGCCTGGCGGCACTTCGTGTTGCCTAGGCCAGAAGGTTTTTAGTGCCCCTCGAATACCGGCAAAGTAGCCTACATATGAAAAAGAGCTACTGACGCTTCCCTAATGCCAATTGATATAATGGGTCTGCTAGGTAACGGACCCACTCCCTAATATATAGTGGGGATTTTTAGTAGAGAACCACAGTTTCATCTGATGGTACAAATTGTCTCTATCATGACAGAGAAATTCCAAGTTCTGGTATTATTGCAAATTACGTGGAGCCTCGGCGTATTAATTGTCCAATTGGATTTTTATACATATATTGCAACATGGGGTCGCTTAGCAACTTTTTGCAAAATGTACTCGGTGTAGCTGACGTTAAAGTTTTTATACCCTCAGCATTTATACTAACGAGGGTATATACACTTTCATACGGGCAAAATGTGCCTCATCGAAATAATGGTTTTAGACCCCAAGTATGTTTGGAAGAAATGTGTTTCAGACAATTTGGAGTTGATTTAGCCATGTCCGTCCGTCTGTCTGTCTGGCTGGCTGGAGCGCACGATAACTCTCGAACGGATCAACCGATTCGGTCCAAAATTGGCTTTTGTAATATTTTGTCCAAACTTAGTTTAAGTTCGAAGATGGGTTATATCGGTAAACTCCTTCCGGTACCTCCCCCACAAAAGTTCGGAAATGTTCGGAAAATTTGTGCGTACGATAACTCTTGATGGAAGTAACCGATTTGGTCCATACTTTTGCCCATCGTGAAATGTGTACCAGACTTAGATAAGGTTTCAATATGGACTCAATAGGTCTACTCCTTGCGGTACCTCCCACACAAAATTTCGGAAAAGTTCAGTTTAGGGCCATCTCTCGAATCGCTTTGATTTTTGTTTTAGCGACTTGGTATTCACTGCCCTCCATACGACGGTACAAGTTTCATCAGGGCAAGTCCATACTTCCTGAGAAAATAGCCTGAAAGTTGCAAAAAAAACCCCTATGACACCGTGTGAGGTGGTTGAAGCTCAAGATAACTCTCAAACGCATCTGCCGCTTCGATCCAAAATTTGGCCTTAGTAATATTTTGTCCAAACATAGTTTAATTTTGAAGATAAGCCATATCGGTCCACTCCTTCAGGTACCTCCCCCACAAAAGTTCAAAAATGCTCGGAAAAATTATTCGTACGGTAACTCTTGAAGGGAGTGGCCGAATTGGTCTATACTTAACACATCCTAATATATCTACCAGGTATAGATCAGGGTGAAATATAGACTATATTACCTTCCACACAAAATTTCGGATAAGTTCACTTTAAGACCTGATATCGAATCACTTTGATTTTTGTTGAAGCAACTTGCCTCAATTACGATGTAAAAGTTTTTTAGGGGCAAGTCCATACTTCTTGAGCATACAGCCTGAAGAGTGTAAAAACCCCTATGCACATATGTTGTGGCTGGAATCCACTTCCAAAACGGTCAATGTCTATCCATTCCTTTTAGTATCTCCTCCGCAAAACTTTTGATATTTAATTCTAATCAATATTTTTGTCGGTTCAAACGCCCAAAATTTTTAAAACCCCCTAAATACATACGTATTTTGGGAACAATTTTTTTTCAATATACACAGGCTGAGGGTATATCTCTGTCGGCAAAGCCGACTGATACTTTTTTACTTGTTTTAATATTAATTCTTGTGAAGGCGAAGGCACCCAAAGTCTCCTGACAAGTAGTTGAATATCAACTTTTCCGGCGTGGCAACATAAAATGTTTAATGGTTGCAAAATACCCCTCCGTAATGTTGGCGACATTTCCTGAGTATTTCAGCCATGAACAACTTCCTTACAAGTGGAGTCTTAGGAACCGGTAGAATCCACAAAGTTATTTCTTACAATAAGTTTAATGAAGGTTAAATAAAGGAATTTTGATGTGCTAAGGTATCACATGGTCGGCCCGTCCGACTATAGCACTCTTTTACGTGTTTTTTATTAAAATTATTGTGTACTTGTGTGTGTGTGTGCGAATGCATGGGCAAGTAAGAAATATATTAAATGTGAAATAGTCAATTCAGTTGCAAATCTGCAAAATTACAGTGCTGCTTAAATATTAAAAGCGAAGAGAAAAATGCCGCTGTGATGACAACACGGGATTCAATATTGCTTCCGTCTTTGTTATAAGCTTGCGCTTGCGAAAGTATTTTCATTTGTTTTATACTTTTATATGTATGTATGTCTTCCTGTCTTTGAATCTGAACTACCCACCGTTCAAACGTTCGTTAATGAATGCTGCTGTTTCAGCACGCATTTTGTTGACGCTACTCTAGCGCGCTTCTGCTCCACAATAAAGAAAAATGTTTATACACCAACAGATATTTAAATAGGTATTGTAATCAAATATCGCTTATGAACGATGCGATATACATGCAACTAAATTTCCAATAATAAAATTACTGAAAAGCCGATCATTTTTGTCATTTTTATAGATTCAAAATAGACATTGAAATAGCAAAAAATTCGCACGAATCTGAAATTTGGTGGAGAGCTAGGGTTTGCCATTAGAAGCAATGTCGTAAATGTCCCCACCAGTCGCATGTGTGGAAAAACAGTAATTCGGGGTCAAAAGTCAAATTAAGGGATTTTGTAGGTTTTCGGATTTTTTCTTGAAAACGGTGGGTCTAATCAAAAAGTGACTACAGCAAATATTTTAGACAGAAAACTTTTCTACAAGTTTGATTTACAAGGAACCATTCTTGAGATATAGCAGTTCTAAAAACGCATCATTTATATGCACATATAAGGGAAGTACGCACATACGACGAGCACTAGAAAACTTTCTGGCCTAGGCATCACGCAGTATCGCCAGGTGTCATTTGACATTTTTTGGATAGATTAACAGTTTTTAGCCTAAGCGCACTCAGGACAGTTTGACATACGACTATGTGTTGAGACACCTCCATGGTTTTTGAACGCTTTTACAGCATATTTTTACGATGAAAATCGTTGACCACGCCTTTTTTCTTGATGTGCTAGAATCAAATCAAGTCATTGGAAACCCAGTCAAGGCTGTACGGCGCATGACTCATCAATTCCACGTTTTGTTGGGTAAAACAGGCGCTGGTTTGAATCGATGTGTGAGAGCACTCGTTGTCATAAAGCAGAACGATTCGTCTTCTCTTGTTCGTTTTTCGAATTTGTCAGGAGACTTTAGGCAAATAAATTGTAGTGTAACACTCAGAATTAACCGTCCTACACTTCTCAAGCCGTATAGTCGCCACACGGTCCGTTTTGTCGAAGAAACAGGGACCATTTACTTCGAATGTCTTCTTCCAATAATAACTTTTGTTGGATTGGGCTCGTTTCGAAGACCCAAATGGTTGATTCCTGTTTTGTTTTGGGCTGCTAAGCATAGATCCAAGATTCGTCATCTGTGACGATCTTATAAATGTCGTTTGAAGCACCGCGATCGATTTTATACAAAATTGTTTTTGCCCAAATCCGCAAGATCCTTTTTTTGAGCGACTGACCAATTTTGCTGGTTCCAGCGAGAAAAATCCGTTTTTGCGGCCAGATGTTCATGCAATATCAAATCTTATTTTGTGGAAGAAATACCCAAGGATACCTCCATCTCACGGTATATAACGTGGCGATCTTGCATGATTCGTTCACGCACAGCTTAATTTTTTCTGGCACAACGGCCGACTCAAACTGTCCTGAATACGCTAAGGCTAAAACTGTCAAACTTTCCAAAAAAAGTGTCAAATGAAGCCAGGCGACACTGCGTGTTGCCTAGGCCAGAAAGTGTTCTAGTTCCCCTCGTATTCAGGTGAAACGACTAAAATAACCCAACTTTACACCAAAATTCAGCTTTGTGGGAATTCTTGCTATTTCCTCCTTATACGCATGTTGTTTCTGTGTAAATTAATTGCTTATTTGCTAAGTTCGTTAAATGCAAAATATTTTTCTCATAACTTTATTACAACCTCACATTTTTGATTGTTATTTATTTTCAATAGTCTGTACATATTTTTCTTCTACCGAGTGTAACATTTCTTTGAATCTCCTGTTTGTGTGTTAAGTTTTTCACCATTGTTGGCCATTTAGAGCTATTTGTTGTTTATTTATAATAAATAATATTGCTTTTATTAACGGTATTGCTGTTACCATTTTGTAGAGTAAAAAGTTTCCCTGCCACATATTTTTATACCCTCCACCATAGTATGGAGGGTATATTAAGTTTGTTTTTCCGTTTGTAACGCATTGAAATACTCATTTGCGACCTATAAAGTATATATATTCTTGATCAGGGTAAAATTCTAAGTCGATCTGAGCACGTCCGTCCGTCCGTCCGTCCATCTGTGGTAATCACTCTAGCATCCACAAAAATAGAGATAGGACGCTGAAATTTTGGAAAAATGCGTCTTTTGTTTGCAGGCAGGTCAAGTTCTATGATGGGCTATATCGGTCCACGTTTTGGTATAGCCCCCATATAACGGTACCCCCGATTTACGGAATTTTGACGTTTTTAGCTACATTTTCAGACCGATTTGGCTATAATTTGACATTTAGGGTTCTTAAGTGTCAACAAACATTTATAACAAAACTTGTGGACATAGGTCCACGTTTTGGTATAGCCCCCATATAACGGTACCCCCGATTTGCGGTATTTTGACGTTTTTAGCACATTTTTAGACCGATTTAGCTATAATTTGAAATTTAGGGTTCTTAAGTATCAATAAACTTATATAACAAAAGTTGTGGACATAGGTCCACGTTTTGGTATAGCCCCATATAACGGTACCCCCCGATATACGGTATTTTGACGTTTTTAGCTACATTATCAGACCGATGTAGCTATAATTTGACATTTAGGGTTCTTAAGTGTTAATAAACTTATAAATTAGAAGTTGTGGACATAGGTCCACGTTTTGGTATAGCCCCCATATAACGGTACCACCCGATTTGCGGTATTTTGACGTTTTTAGCTACATTTTCAGACCGATGTAGCTATAATTTGACATTTATGGTTCTTAAAAGTCAATAAACTTATATAACAAAAGTTGTGGACATAGGTCCACGTATTGGTAAAGCCCCCATATAACGGTACCCCCGATTTAAGGTATTTTGACGGGTTTAGCTACATTTTCAGACCGATTTAGCTATAATTTGACATTTAGGGTTCTTAAAAGTCAATAAACTTATATAACAAAAGTTGTGGACATAGGTCCACGTATTGGTATAGCCCCCATATAACGGTACCCCCCGATTTACGGTATTTTGACGGGTTTAGCTACATTTTCAGACCGATTTACCTATAATTTGACATTTGAAGTTCTTAAATATCAATAAACTTATGTGACAAAACTTGTGGACATAGGTCCACGTTTTGGTATAGCCCCCATATAACGGTACCCCCGATTTACGGTATTTTGACGTTTTTAGCTACATTTTCAGACCGATATAGCTATAATTTGACATTTAGGGTTCTTAAGTGTAACTAAACTTATATAACAAAAGTTGTGGACCTAGGTCCAAGTTTTGGTATAGCCCCCATATAACGGTACCCCCGATTTACGGCATTTTGACGATTTTATCTACATTTTCAGACCGATTTAGCTATCAATTGACATTTAGGGTTCTTAAATGTCAATAAACTTATATAACAAGTGGACATAGGTCCATGTTTTGGAATAGCCCCCATATAACGTTACCGCCCGATTTCAGGTATTTTGAGAATTTTACCAACAAGTTTTAACCGAATTTTACCAACAAGTTTTAACCGAATTATCTGTAATTTGAACATTTGACATTTGAAATTCTTAGTGGTCACCAAACCTCTCCACTAAAAATTGTCAAGAAAGCCCCCATATAACGGTACCTCCCGATTTTCAGTAATTTGATGATTTTAGCTACAATATTAAACCGAACAAGCAGTAATTTGACATTTGAAGTTCTTAGTGGTCACAACACCTCGCAATCAAAAATTGTCAACATAGGTCCATGTTTGACATTTGAAGGTTGTAGTGGTCACTACACATCTGCATCAACAATTTTCAACATAGCCCCAATATAACGATAATTCCCTATTTTCTGTACTTTGAGGATTTTACTTAAAATGTTTAACCGAACGTAGGTCCATGTTTTTGTATAGCCCCAAAACAAACCTCCCGATTTGCCATACCTTAGCTTTATTTTTTGGACGAACTTTCTGTAATTTGAAATTTAAAAGCCAACAAAAATTCTGCAACAAAAATTGTTCATTTAAGTTCATATTTTCGTATAGCCCAGATACCTCCGAACTAGCTGTTAATGACATTTGAAGTTCCCACGTTATGTACCGATTTTCGATATTTTGAGGATTCTAGCTAAATTTTTTAACCGAATTAGGAGTTATTTGACATTAAAGGCTCCCATCAAAAACTGTCAACATAGGCCCATGTTTTATTTTAACCTCCCAATTTCTAGCCCACCAAAAATTGTCAACAGTTAAATATAGGCACCATAAAAAAGAGCGTCCCGAATGAATCATTTTATGTACATTATCTGACATTTTAACGTACTCACTTAAAGTTGGGGACAGGAATGAATATTTTATGGTGGAGGGTATGAAAAGTTCGGCCCGGCCGAACTTAATGCTTTTTTACTTGTTACCATTGTTACAGGTACTTTGAAACCAGGCATGCTGCTTTATTCCCTCCCATTCACTTGCAACAACATCAAAAATTCATAGGAAGTACACATTATACTCGCATTTCTTGCTTGTTTTTATATCGTTCCTTATAGTTGTTGTTGTGGAACATTTAATTTTTTTGCCATAAATTAATTGCTGAATGCAATTAGTTGCATTCATAAATTTTATTTCGTGTGTTAAGCTCATTTTTGGCCAAGTCGGCAATATATCCTGTAAAATATGCCAAGCTCGAATTGTTTTTCAATTTCCTTCCTGAGAACATTATTTACCTGGCAATGAATTTAAACTTTGTTGGGAGCATTTATTTAGATCGTTGTACAGTAAGAAGCTTAAATTTAAGGTTAATCTTATAAATACGAGTAGTATATTGGAGTTGGAAATAAATGAGACAAAAACCAGGAGTTGAGTTTATGCTAAACCGGAGCACGAAAAACCTTGTACGAAGAAACCTATTCAAAAATAGGCTAATAAAAATGCCATGCAATCCCAAACACGGGAGATTAAATTAACTATTATTTTCCTTTCCTGTCCATAATTTTAGGTGAAAAAGTTTTTTGGACACGCATAACCCAAATACCTAAATTAGGTTGGAAAATGTATCTAAAAACGTCTTCAATCTGCCAGTACTTTATATGGAAATTATATTTAATATACCTATGTTTATCATGAAGAAGTTTTGTGACCACTACTTGTATATAAGGGCCATTCCAAAGCACGGAACTATGTTGACAATTTTTGAGAAGACAACTAGATATCGTCCATCTATAGAGGAAGGCCTGAAAAGGTCATCTGTCTATAGAAGAGAAATTCAAGAGAACTTTTGTATATAGAAGAGAACTTCAAGAGGTCTATAGAAGACCTCATCGAGACCTCAAGAGGTTTTCTGTCTATAAAATACCTTAAAAGGACTTCTGTCTATAGATTAAGAAAATTTGTGAGCACTGAGAGCCTCAAATTTCCAATAACAGGCAGTTTGACAAAAATGTAGCTAAAATCCTCAAAATACCAAATCATGGACCTATGTTGGCAATTTTTGGCTCAGAAGTTTCATGACTGCATGGAACTCAAATGCGAAATAACAGGTAGTTCGTTAAACAATTTAGCTAAAATTCTCAAAATACCGAAAATCGGGATGTACCGTAATACGGGGCCTATACCAAAGCATGGACTTACAATTAACAATTTTTGGTAGAGAATTCTTGTGACCTCTGGGAACGTCAAATGTTAAATATCCTCTTGACATCTTCTGCAGACAGACGACTTTTTGAGATCTTCTATAGGCGGGTGATCTCTTGAGATCTTCTATTTGAGGTCTGTCCACGCAACATCCTCGAAAACCAAAGGGAATTTCTCTCAATAAAGACCTCAATAGGTAATCTGTTGTCACAAGACGACAGGAGGTCTTCAGTCTACAGGCGATTTATTCTATAGAAGACCTGTCTATAGAAGACCTGAAAAGATTTTCCGTATACAAAACACTTTAAGAGGTCTTCTGTCTATAGGAGAACTCAAGAGGACTTCTGTCTATAGGAGACCTCAAGAAGTCTTCTGTCTATAGAGTGCCTCAAGAGGTCTTCTGCTATAGACCATCCCAAGAGGTTTCTGTCTATAGAGGATCTCAAAAGGTCTTCTGCTATAGACCACCCCAGGAGGTCTTCTGTCCATATGGTACCTCAAGATGTCTTCTGTCTATATGGTACCTGAAGAGGTCTTCTGTATATATGAGGTCTTCTGTCTTTAGACGACCGGAAGAGGTCTTCTGTATATAGGGGACCTCAAGAGGTCTTCTGTCTATAGGGGACCACAAGACGTCTTCTCTATATAGAGGACCTCAAGAGGTCTTCTGTCTATAGAAAACCTCAAGAGGTCTTCTGTCTATATAAAACCTCAAGAGGTCTTCTGTCTATAGGGGACCTGAAGAGGTCTTCTGTCTATAGAAGACCTGAAGAGGTATTCTGTCTATAGAAGACCTGAAAAGGTCTTCTTAAGAGGTTTGCTTTCTATAGAAATCCTCAAGATGTCTTCTGATATGAAGCCTTCTGTCAATAAAAATAAATCAATTCAGACCTCAATAGGTCAACCGTTTTCAAAAGACCTCAGGAGGTCTTCCGTCTACAACCGACTTCAAGAATTAGATTGTCTATTGAAGAACTGAAAAGGTCTTCCGTATATAAAAGACTTGAAAAAGTCTTCTGTCTATAACTGACCTCAAGAGGTCTTATTTTGTCTGTAGAGAACCTCAAGAGGTCTTCTCTCTATAGGCGACCCCGAGAGGACTTCTGTCTATAAAAAAAGACTTATTGACGGAAGACCTCTCTTAAAATATAGAGTTTCCACAAGAGACCTTCTGTTTATAGAAGCCCTCAAGAGGTTTTTTCTATAGAAGTCCTGAAGATGTCTTCTGTATTATTTCTATAAAACGCCTCAATAGGCCTTCTGTCAATAGAAGACATCTAGATATCGTCTGTTTATAGAAGAAGACCTCAAGAGGTCGTCTGTCTATAGATGAGAACTTCAAGAGGACTTCTATCGATAGGAGACCTAAAGATGTCTTCTGTCTATAGAAGACATCTAAAGGTCTTCTGTTCAGAGACAATCTCTTGAGATCTTCTGTCTATAGAACACATCAAGAGGCAGTCCGTCTATAAAAGAAGACCTGAATATGTCGTCTGTCCATAGAAAAATACCTCAAGAAATCGTCAGTCTATAGAAGACCTGTCAACAGAAGACCTCAAGAGGCCTCCTGTCTATAGAAGACCTGAAGAGGTCTTCTATCTCTAGAAGGTATTGAGGTATATATATATATATATATATATATATATATATATATATATATTATTGATCAGCATAAAATTCTATGTCGATTTGACCATGTCCGTCTGTCCGTCCGTCCGTCCGTCAGTCTGTCTGTTGAAATCAAGATACAGCTCGCAATTATAAAGATAGAGAGTCAAAATTTGGTACAGAAGTTTTTATTACTTGCAGGATGGTTGGTATTGAAAATGGGATATATCGGTCCACGTTTTGATATAGCCCCCATAGAACGGTACCTCCCGATTTTCGATATTTTTAAGGTTTATCTTCATTATCCTACCAAAATGGCTGAAATTTGGTACGTAGTCTTCTTTAGGGGTACAAAACTTTCCCCCAGAAATTTGGTACGTAGTCTTCTTTAGGGGCATAAAACTTTCCCCCAGAATTTTGTCGGTATCGGTCCACACCTTCATATAGCCCCCATAGAACGGTACCTCCCGATTTTCGGTATTTTTAAGGTTTTAGCTTCATTATCCTACCAAAATGGCTGAAATTTGGTACGTAGTCTTCTTTAGGGGTACAAAACTTCCCCCCAGAATTTTGTCGGTATCGGTCCACACCTTCATATAGCCCCCATATAACGGTACCTCCCGATTTTCGGTATTTTGAAGGTTTTAGCTTCATTATCCTACCAAAATGACTGAAATTTGGTACGTAGTCTTCTTTAGGGGTATAAAACTTTCCCCCAGAATTTTGTCGGTATCGGTCCACACCTTCATATAGCCCCCATAGAACGGTACCTCCCGATTTTCGGTGTTTTGAAGGTTTTTGCTTCATTATCACACCGAAATAGCTGAAATTTGGTACTTAGTCTACGTTGGTGGTATAAAACTTTCCCCCAGAACTTTGTCGGTATCGGTCCATGCCCTCATATAGCCCCAATAGAACGGTACCTCCCGATTTTCGGTATTTTGAACGTTGTGGCCTCAATATTCCACCGAAATGGCTGAAATTTGGTATTTAAACTTCGTTGAGGGTACTCAAACTTCCCCTTTAAATTTGTCGGTATAGGTCCACGCCTTCATATAGCCCCCATGGAAAAGTACCTCCTGATTTTTCGTATTTTGAAGGTTGTGTCTTCAATATTCCACCAAAATGGGTGAAATTTGGTATTTAGTCTTCAATGTGATATAAAACTGTTCGCCAGAAATATGTCTGTACAGATCCACGCTTTCATATTGCCCCATTTCTGACTAAAATTCGTCGGTATAGGTCCACGTTTCGATGTAGCCCCCATAGAACGGTACCTCCGGATTTTCGTAATACTGAAGATTGTGACTTCAATATCCAACCGAAATGGCTGAAATTCGTTATTTCGTCTTCCAAGAGTTATAAAATATTCCAGAAGAGCATTATCAGTATAGGTCCACCTCTTCCTATATCCCCATAGAAGCTTACGAGTACTTCTTGAATTTCGGTATTTTTTTAGTTTTAGCCACATTCTCTTACCGAAATATAGGAAATTTGGTATTTAGTCTTCTTTGAGCCTAAAAACTTTCCGTCAGAAATTTGTCGGTATAGATCGACGTTTTGAAATAGCCAACACCCCCAATCACATTGTTTTACCGAAATTGCTGAAATTTAGTATTAAGTCTTCTTCATACACGAAAGGAAACTAATTATTCCATTTTACTTCAATACAACTTGTGGTGGAGGGTATAACAAGTTCGGTCCGGCCGAACTTAACGCCGTTCTTACTTGTTTCTCTATGCCTTCTTTCTATAGAATAGGTCTTCTGTCTAAAGAAAACTTCAAGGGTTATTCTCTCTCTGTAGATGGTGTTGAGATGAGATGAGACCTTGAGAAGTCAACTGCCTGTCAACTGTCTGTTTATAGAAGACTTTAAAAGAACTTCTTTCTAGAGAAAACTTCAAGAGGTATTTTGTCTACTGTCTACCTCTATAGGTCTTCTGTTTACTGAAGTATCCGTCTGCCTACAGAAGTCTTAAGAGAAGACCTCAAGAGGTCGTCTGTCTATAGCAGACCTCCTGAGGTCTATAAAAGAAGTCCTGGAGATGTTAATCTATCTAAAGAAGACTACAAGAGGTCTTTTGTCGATAGGAGGCGAGATAATTTACACCTGTCCGGTAGCACTTAAATTCGCCTGCGTTATGAAAGGATAAGTGGTTAGAAAATTTGATTATAACAAACGAGTGATATTCACTTCTCAGTGTTATTTTTAGTATAAGTTCTTAAGAAGTCGTCCGTGGAAGTCATCCGTATATAGCAGAATACGTCAAGAGGTCGTCTGTCTGTAGAATGCACCTTTAACATGTTGTAAGTAACTACCTTTGTAAATCTAAATCTATGTACACTGGCATTACATAAACTGCCACTTGTAAACACTTCGTAAAAATGTAAAGTTTTAGTTTATTCTTTATTTTCCTTCAGGTAAACTTAACCTGTTACTTTACTCAAGTTGTTTGTGTTGAAAAACAAACATTGGACACTTCTTCCTATGGGTTTTTTTCTGCAGTTGAATTAAACGACTTAAGCCTTCTAGTTACTTCCTACAACAGCAAAGAAGATTTCCAGTAGTGGGTAAAATCACCACAAACACTAAATCCTAACATGATAATTTACTTCATTGTACATCCCCTCTCTGCTTCACTCGCTCTTAACTGGGAATATTAAATTTTTCAATTTGGTACTTTGCACACAGTAACTCACGTGTATCTGTATGTATGTATGTGTGTCTGGGCTTAGAAACCTGGTAATTTAACACTGGAAACAGCATTTTAAAAATTCTCTTTGAGCCTTCCAAATATGGTGGTCGTCCTTCAGTCGGGTGGGTGTACGTACTGCTGCAAGTGAAAAGGGTTAGCATTAAAACACAAAATGCGAATACAAACGACTTAGGTTATCAACGCTGCAAAAGTGTGCTTAAGCAGGTATTAACACAATTTTCTTTCGCACAACCGAAGTCAAATGAAAACAGACTTACACGGCGACGACAGCAGCATAATGCAGCCTAAAAGCGTCTTCCTTCGTAAGCTTAGAGTGAGGGTAGTGTTGTTGATGAATAGAGCCTTTGCTAATAAATTTATAAAAGGGAATATGGCCTTTTTGGCTTCAGCGGCGTTACAAAGGGTTATCAAATGAAACAACGACTTTATGCAGAGGATGACAAAAATATGTGGCGACACATTCAATGGCCAAAAACGAGAAGTGTACCGTTCTCTCCACCATGAGTGTGAGATATTGTGGTATGAATGATCTTAATTGCTTGGTTGCCTGCAACATCAAGATATGCGCCCGACTAATAAAGTTCTCCTTTTCTTCGATTTTAACTCGGAAAGTTGGGACCAGACTGTTGTAATCGCTAGCAACTACTTGGACTTATATGCAAATGCCTAATCCCTGCTATAATGTTATTCATAAACGAAAATAGGCCTGCTACAAAGGCCTCTTTTACAATGTTTTTCCTACCTTTCCGTTGCGACATTCTATACCATTCCATTTATCCATCAGCAAGAACTTTCAACTTTTAATTGGTTAGGTGTAAAAAGGAAGTCAAACACTCAAGTACGTTTACACCTACCCACCCACTCACGCACACACACACTTTTATACATAATCTTTTACAACACAAAGACAAAATACAAAGCAACAGCTTTAGCACTGAGCCACATCAACACCAACATCGTCAGATAATTCTCATTCACATTAGTAAATTTGGACAAAAGTACGAACAGATTTACACACACGCATACACACAATTCACTACATGTACAGTGTATGTAGAATACGCAAGAGGAGAAGCAACAGAAATTAAGTTATTTTCCTTCATTACACGCATTACGCCAATTTGTTTTAAGATCTGTGTGGGCGTCCTCGCGAACATTAGGGTGACGTTGCGAATGAGAATAAACATGATGTATACATAATGCTACTTTAAGGAGTTTTATTCACATATTGAAAAAAAAGCAATTTTCATGCATTTTTGACAAGAAAAGTACCAAACTTTTTTAAAATTTTATTTAATTTAAATAGTAATACCTTGAGCTGCATTCGGATTTTTGAAAAATATTACATAGTTTTCTGGCAAATGCATGCCTACGATACACAATTTTTACTAAAGCAGTTTGGTGTGCCTACGGTGCACAGAGGACGAAATCATTGATCTAGCGGCGCGAAAGTCAAAAAATCAAAGTATAAAATTGCGAAATGTTTTCCATTATATCGATTACAGACACTCTGCTGACTAAGATTTTGTTTTTACTTTTTTGTTGTTGTAAATATTCACTCAGTTATTCAGTGTCAAGTGCAAGAAATTTTGACGGATCAGAGTTTAATAAAATTGTTGCTAAAAACCTGATCTCACATTTGTTTAATTGTTAAATAAATTCGTAATAAAACTAAACAAAGTTTATTTTTTATTGATAGGGGAGGGTTTAAGTTAAATTAAAATAAAATGTTTGGGGCCTGAAGTTACATAGTTATAAAGCAATAAATTTTCAAAAATTATTATTATACCCTATACCACAATGTGGAAAAGGGTATTATAAGTTTGTTTTGGTAAAAATTCATGTAACACCGCGAAATATTCGTCGGAGACCCCCAATGTGGTATACCAATCTTCATATCTCGACGAGATAAAGCGATTTTGAGATGTGTGTCTGTCCGTCCGTCCGTCCGTCCGTCCGTCTGTCCATTATAAATTGTAAACACGCTCCAGGCCGCAATTATGGAGCGATCGTCACGAAATTTTGTATGGAGGTCGGGTTCAGATCAGAATAGATCCCTATTCTTATTGGTGATGATCGAGAAATATTAAGCGGGTGAAATGGACCAAAAACAAAATTTTTATCCGATTTTGTAGCGGCTCTGTATGTCGCAATTATAGTCCGATCGCCTCGAAATTTTAAATAATGTAAGATTATATGACAAAAAAGAAACTTGCAATTTGAGATGGTGATCGGATGATGTTTAGAAGGTTAAATGGACCACAACTTTTGTGTGAAAATTGTGAAAATTTTTAATATACCGGTAATATCCTTATTCCTGGACCACACATTCCGCCCACATAAATAATATTTGGAAGGGCAACTCTTGCCCTTTCAATTAATGCCAATTATATTGATTTATGTGGTCAGATAACAGAGTTACAGCCTAATATATCGAGTGTTTTGCTTGTAATGTAATCAAAAGCATACTAGAGGTCGAAATTATAGATTAATAGTCACGAAATTTTGCACGAGGTAGGGGTTTAGGTCGAAGAAGATGCCTACAATTTTTGATGATGATCTGATATTATTTAGCGGGTGGAATGCACCATTACTTTTGTATTCTAAATAAAAACATTTTATTTTTGGTCCATATCCCTGGAGGCCATATACCGGCAAAGTCGCCTATATATGAAAAATTAACTACCGATCTTTCCTCTGATGAAAATTGCAATAATATGTGTGCTTGGTAACGGACCTACTACCTAAGATATAATGAGTTTTGTGAAGAGAACCACATCTTCCTCCCATGCTACAAATTTTCTCTATCATGACAGACAAATTCCCAGTTCTTGCAAATTGCGTGGAACCCTATCTATTACCCGTCCAATTGTTCAAAATTTAATGATGTAGCAGAAATTGCTAAACAACGCCAATTTTCAAATTTAAGAATATTTCTTAAAATGTACTGTATATAATTGTTCCACAAACATCCCAGTAGGGACAAGGGAGCTTTCTCTCATATCAATGAGAACACCCCGATTAATATCAGCTCAATGACATGTAGACAGCGGAATTTTATGCAACACCTATTTTTGGAAAATTTGCATATTTTTGGCTTCTAATTAAATTCCAATCGAAATATATCACATATGCAAAAATATGCGAAATGTATAAATTATGCGTATGCAAATATTATTTTGCATATGGAAAATTTCTGTATTTCACATATTTTCGTATGCTACATATATTTCAATAATATCTTCTAAAACGTTTATGTGTACATTTTTCTGTTTGAAATTCACTTCAGACAAGTCAATAAAATAGAGAAATCTGTAACCAGAGCCACAATCTTCAAAATATCGAAAATGGGGAGCTTTCGTTGTATGGGAGCTATATGAACGCCTAGACCTATACCGACAAATTTCAGATGGAAAGTTTAATACCCCCAATGAAGACTTAATACCAAATTTTAGCCAATTCGGAGGGACCATAACCTTCAAAGTACAGAAAATCGGTAGGTTCTGGTTATGGGAGCAAATTTCAGGTGGAAAGTTTTTTTACCTCCAACGAAGACTGAATACAAAATGGCAGCCACTTCAGTTTGATATTGAGGCCACAACCTTCAAAATACCGGGTATCGGGAGGTACGGTTGTATGGGAGCTATATGAAGACCTGGACATCGAAAATTGTGATGAACGAATACTTAATACAAACTTTCAGCCAATTCGAAAAAGTCTTGCATATGGTTTAGGAAATATGGCAAAATATGCAAAAAAATTAGGTCCAGACTAAATGTCCGTTCTAAAATTTCTTATTGGTGCCACCATAGTACAATTGTTTGCACACCCGCCTTGCACGCTGAAGGTCGGGCGTTCGATTCCCGGCCAGCAAACTTCAAATTTCCAACGATGGCAAAATACCCCTCATTTTCTGAGTATTTCATCCATGTACTCAACTACAGGTGGTGTTTTTAGACTTGCATTTCGGACTCGGCGATAAACAGTAGGCCCCATACTATTGCTGTAATATGAATCGTGGTACACGCCCTGTCTCTTCTGTGATGTTTGTGGAACAATTATTATATTGTTATTTAAACTTTATGTGATAAGCTCAGCTTATTTCTCCAAAAGAAACTTTGATTTGCTGAAAGCTAACTCGCAGGGTAGTGGTGTAGGGTATCGTATGGTCGGCCCTGTCCGACTATAGCCTTTGCTTACTTGTTTTTTGTATGTTTTTAGTACAATATACTTTTGTTGGATGGAACGTAACTACAAAGGTCCACCGAGGTTCGGTCCAGTTATTTTTTTAGTAATTAAATTGGACTCCCTAGATTCCGAATAACCAAAATTTAGCTGCAAATAGCTGCAAATCTTGCTGATAAATGGTCTTGAAAAATAGTTTAAATCCTCAAAATACCCAAAATCTGTCGGTACGGTTATATGGGGGCTATATCAAAATGTAGACCTATGTTCGCAATTTTTGGTGGAGAATTTTTTTGTCCACTGGGAACCCCAAATACCAAATTACACCTAATTTGGTCGGAAATGTAGCCCAAACTACTGAAAGTCGGGAGGTACCTTAAAAGGGGCCTATACCCAAACGTGGACCTATGTCCACAATTTTTGGTGGAAAGGTTTAGTGATCACTAGGAACCCTAAGTACCAAATTACAACTAATTTGGAAGGAAAAGGCGGCTTAAATCCTCAAAATATCGAATATCAGGAGGTACCGTTATATGGGGGCTATACCATGTTTGCCTATGTTGTTCATATTTAGTCCATAATAACCCACAGACACATATTGAGTTTGTGCAAAATTTCAGAAAGATATCTTCATTCGTTTCCAAGTTATTAATTTCGCGCCGCTAGATCAGTGGTTTCGACCACTGTGCGGTGGTTCGAAAAGGAATAAACCGACCAGCATATATATTTGTGGGATTATTAAGAACCTAATGATATTGTAATAATCGAAGCGAAATTAAAAATATTCAGTTTAAGAAAATGGTGAACTGTCAAAATCGAAAAGCTCAAAAATCGAACTGTGACCAACTAAAATGGCTGTTTGGCACGATAACTTTCGTAAGGAATGACTCTCAGAAATGCATGCAGTTCGAAGATGAACTATGGCATGAGGGAGTAAAGGATGAGGTGTCCTATTCCATTAAAACCCAAAATTTACATTTACAACAAAATAAGTTGGAAATATTGGTCTGGAACCCTCAAATTGCCTTAAATTGGGTTCTCACAGATGGTTTTTACCTAATAAGAACATCAGATGTAGAAAGAAGTACAACCAAATAGATTAAAAATGTGACTGATAACTTCACAATATCGCATATTGCACAGACACGGGAGCGTTTTTCGTTATTTTATATTTTTTAAGTAATATGAATAATACGCTCCGATGTTCAAAAGCTACCTAAATGTTATTTTTTCCTTTCTGATGAAAATAAATAAGCTATTGAGTATATTCTAAGCAGTCTAGGCATGAGGTAAAGAATTTTCCTGTTTTTAATACGGTTATTATACCCTCAGCATTTATGTACACTTTCATACGGGCAAAATGCGCCTCATCGAAATAATGGTTTTAGAACCCAACGAACGAAATGTGTTTCAAATAATTTGGAGTTGATTTAGCCATGTCCGTCCGTCTGGCTGGAGCGCACGATAACTCTCGAACGGCTCAACCGATTCGGCTTTCGTAATATTATGTCCAAACTTAGTTTAAGTTCGAAGATGGGTTTTATTAGATGATGATTTAATATGGACTCAATCGGTCCACTCTTTCGGGTACCTCCCACACACAAATTTGGAAAAGTTCACTTTAGGACCTGCTCTCGAATCGCTTCGATTTTTGTTATAGCATATTGTATTCACTGCCCCCATACGACAGTATAAGTTTCATCAGGGGCAAGTCCATACTTCCTGGGCAAATAGCCTGAAAGGTGCAAAAAAACGCCTATGACACCGTGTGTAGTGGTTTGAGCGCAAGACAACTTTCGAACGGATCTGCCGATTCGGTCCAAAATTTGGACTTCGTTATATTTTTTCCAAACATAGTTTAATTTCAAAGATAAGTCATATCGGTCCACTTCTTCAGGTACCTCCCCCACAAAAGTTCAAACATGTTCGGAAAAATTGTGGGTACGATAACCCTTAATGGGAGTGACCGATTTGGTCCATACTTTTCACATCCTAATATATTTACCAGATATAAATCAGGTTCAAATATGGACTATATTTGTCCACTCCTTCGCGTACCTCCCACACAAAATTGTGGATAAATTCACTTTAAGACCTGCACTCGAATCACTTTAGTTTTAGTTGAAGCAACTTCCATTCGCTGCCTCAATTACGACATTAAAAGTTTTTTTAGGGGCAAATCCATACTCCTTGAGAAAACAGCACGAAAGTTGTCAAAAACCACTATGGCTCCATATGTAGTAGCTGGAGAAATCGAACCGAATACTGCGTTAGTAAATGAAATTCGAATGTGGTCCTTATGGGTCCACTCCTTCCGGTACCTCCCCCCACAAAAGTTCGAAAATATTAGCTAAAATGGTACGCGGGATATCTCATAGATGTAGCAACCGATTTGATTCAAACTTTGGATCTCTAAATATTGTCGAAACTTAGTTTATGTTCAAATTTGGGCCCTATCTGTCCAATCCTTCTGGTACCACCCACACAAATGTTCAACATTTTTATGTGGTCGAGGATCCTTTGGACATTTTTAACGAAGGTGGTCCTTATGGGTCCACTCCTTCCGGTACCTCCCCCGACAAAAGTTCGAAAATATTAGCTAAAATGGTACGCGGGATTTCTCATAGATGTAGCAACCGATTTGGTTCAAACTTTGGATCTCTAAATATTGTCGAAACTTAGTTTATGTTCAAATTTGGGCCATATCTGTCCAATCCTTGTGGTACCACCCACACAAATATTAAAAAATTTTATGTGGTTAAGGGTCTGTTCAAGGTTTCTTGGACATTTTTAACGAAGGTTTTCCTAGTGGCCCTGTTTACAGCGATATTATGTTTTTCGTAGGCTAGTGTGATAAAGCAGCTCTATCTCTCGATATCCCCGCAAATTTTTGAGTTTTAATCCGATCGTTCTGAGGCGCAAACATTGATTCGGACCACTACCTTGTTGCAGCAAAGGTACGTACCCGTCTAAATGTTGCAAATAAAGCACGAACAGACACAACGCGGAAGTTGGACATCGATAGGCTTCAAACACAACAGATAGCCACAGCATATTCCACTCAACTAGCCCAATTGCTTAACGTGAGCACTCCTTGTCCAGATAACATAACAACACAATGCCAACATATTGCCCACTCCATGCAAACAGCCGCAAAATCCATACTTGGATTCCAGAGACCTCCACAAAGGAATTCATGGTATGACCAGGAGTGTCGTGCTGCTACCGAAGAGAAAAATACGGCATATAGAGCTACTTTACAATCAGTAGCAACGCGTAGCGCACAGAGAGATATCGGGAGAAAAGGAGAGAAGAGAAACATCTTTTCCGCAAGAAAAAGAGAGAAATGGAAAAGCGGGAGTGTGAAAAAATCGAGATGTACAGGAGCCAGAATGAAGTCCGAAAATTCTACCAAAGAGTGAAACATCAAACAGATGGCTTTGGTACAGGCACATCCTCCTGTAGAGACCAGCAAGGTAATCTGGCAACAGATACAGATAGCGTGCTCAGGATATGGAAGGAACATTTCTCCAATCTGCTGGTATCCAATAGTAGCGAAGACGATGATACCACAGATTCAATCCCAGAAGATGGTATAGAATGTATACCGCCCGGCCAAGATGAGGTAAAAACAGCAATCAACCGGCTGAAGAATAATAAAGCAGCAGGAGCCGATGGCTTACCAGCCGAGCTGTTTAAAACCGGAGGCGACGCGCTGATAAGGTGTATGCATCAGCTAGTTAGCACCATCTGACAGGAAGAACGAGTACCCGACGATTGGAACCTGAGCACCCTATGTCCCGTCCACAAGAAAGGAGATAAGACTGTATGCTCAAACTATAGGGGCATAAGTCTTCTCCCTATTGCCTATAAGATAGTGTCAGGGATATTGTGCGAACGACAAAAGCCAATGGTCAACGAAATAATTGGACCATACCAATGTGGATTTAGACCTGGCAAGTCCACCATTGACCAGATATTTACCCTGCGGCAAATCCTAGAGAAGACCCAAGAGATGCAGATCGACACATTTCACCTTTTTGTCGATTATAAAGCAGCATTCGACAGTCCCCTCCGATCAAAGGTATTCCACGCAATGTCTGAATCTGGTATCCCCGCAAAGCTCATCCGGCTTTGTAAGATGACTTTAACTGATACTAGGTCCTCAGTTAAAATTGGAAAGAAGCTCTCCGAAGAATTTTGTACCAAAAGAGGTTTCAGACAAGGAGACAGACTTTCGTGTGATCTTTTCAACATTTTGCTGGAAAAGGTAATACGAGATGCAAATGTCAAAAGAAATGGCACAATTTACACCAATAGCCACATGTTACTTGCCTATGCTGATGACATAGACATCATGGGACGATCAGTAAAGGAAGTAACTGATACCTTTAGGAAGGTTGAAGCAGAATCTGCGAAAGTGGGTCTGGCGGTAAACGGCGAAAAGACCAAATTGATGGTGTCGACGCGCAAAGCGTCCATAGAGCTCGGACCAACTGTGGAAGTTGGTACCTACAATTTTGAGGTAGTTAAAGACTTCGTCTACCTCGGCACTGCCATAAACACAACAAACAACATCAGTTGAGAAATAAGAAGAATTGTATTGGCCAACAGATGCTACTATGGTCTAAGTAAGCAATTTAAAAACAAAGCCACATCTCGTCAAACAAAAATAACACTATACAAAACGCTGATACTACCCGTGCTAATGTATGGTTCCGAAGCATGTGTACTTGCGCAATCAGATAAGGCAGTGCTTGGTGTGTTTGAGAGGAAAATTCTTCGAAAGATCTACGGACCGATTTGCGTTGACGGTGAATATCGACGTCGTATGAACCACGAGCTATATAAGCTATTCAAAGACATGAATATAGTTAAACGTATCGAGATGCAACGATTGCGTTGGCTAGGCCATATCATGAAAATGAGCGATGATGAACCCGCTAAAAAGGCGTATGAATACATGCCACATGGCGGTGCACGCAGAATCGGCAGGCCTAAGCTTCGATGGAGCATACAAGTGGATGAAGAAATTACAAGGCGCGGTATTCCAAAAAGTCAAGCGAAAAACAGGGAGGAATGGAGATCTTTTCTTAGTTCGGTCTATGGAACAAATGGGCCAACTAAGTAAGTAAGTAATCCTATCCATACTTTTGTCGGTTCATACGGCCAAAATTTTGGAAACCCCCTAAGTACATACGTTTTTTTTGGGTCCATCTCGTTTCATTTTATATGTTACATATAATGAACAAAGACATAATGCCCACTGCGTGGTGTAGGGTATAAATATAAAACGGGCGCGATTGTAAGAAGAATTTTTGCAAACTTTAGTGATAAAAGTCTTCCATATTAAAAGTTCCGTTAAACTGTCAATAATTTGCACTGTAAAACGTGACCAAAATCGTACGACAACACTTGTAGAAATGTGTATTTTTAAAAACTGATGCACTCAGAAAAATTTAAGTTAATATTACTCTGAGAGGCACGAACTCCGCTAATGGGTACTTTACACGATATGTTATTAAAAATATGTGTTGCCACTTCGCATATACATTGTGTGTATAAAAAGTGACAACTCATATGTAAAAAACATTTCGTGTAAAGTACCTATAAACAGAGTACAATCATAGATCCTTTACACATACTTTCGTTGTACCCTAATACATATAAATGAATTCATGTTTTTACTTCGCTATATCGCACATAACGAAGGCTTTTATAATGAGAAGCAAAAACATAAAGAAAAAACTTTTTACTTCGTCCAAATAGAAACGGACTTTTTAATTGAAAGAAAAAACGTATTTATTTCAGATTGTTAAGGAAGCGAGTATTGCTCAATGGAACCCCTTTATTTTCCGGTAGAGCAAATGTCGTAAGCCGTTGATGTGTTTCTTAAGTAATTCTTAACATGTACTGTGGTGGTAACCGAAGAAATAATGATTGAAACGTGAAGAATATAAAAGCAGTAATATCATATACGGACAGATCTGATGTATTTAGGGCCTTTTCATTCATTTTTTTTTCATTTGGTGGCCCTTTTTGGACACTTGAACTTGCCGAAAAAATGTGGATTAGGATTAAAGTTCAAAAGTGTTGGGGAGTAGGTACATGAAATAATGAACCGACGTAGTCCATTATGAAAGTGGATCTTATTTTGGGGGTCATATATTTTCGATAGATATCGAGCCCACAAGTCATTTCAGTTGATCATCGTATAACTTTTGGACCAGTATGCCAGAGAGCATGGACTTCTCCACGGAAAATATAACATCGCTCTAAACAGAACCACAACAAGCATCTTCGAGCAGACCTTAAACTACATCTAGACACAAATGTTGAACTTTTGTGTGAGAGGTGCCCTAAGGAGAGGTCCGATCTGGGTAATCTTCGAAATTAAACTAAGTTTGGACAAAATATTACGAAGGCCAAACTTTGAACTGAATCGGTCCACTACACAAGGTATCATAGGGGTTTTTTGCACCTTTAAGGCCATCTTCTCAGGAAGTATGGGCTTGCCCCGATTCGAAAGCAGGTCCTAAACTGAACCTTTTCGAAATTTTGTGTGGGGGTACATGAAGGAGTGGACCGATTGAGTCCATATTGGAACCTCATCTAAGTATAGCAGAAATTTCACGATGTGCAATGTATGGACCATATAGGTTACTCCCTTCAAGAGTTATGGTGCGCAAAAATTGTCCAAACATTTTCGAACTTTTTTGTACCGGAAGGCGTGGACCGATACAACCCATCTTCGAACTTAAACTAAGATTGGACAAAATATTGCGAAAGCCAAATTTTAGACTTCTTCGGATAATAATTAAGGTTACACTACCCACAATTAAAACTGAGGGATCCCTTCATATAATAGGCTGTAACTCTGTTATCAGACCACGAACATCAAAGGCCAAACGTTCCTCTTCTAAATATAACTTACATTGATTTAACATAGATTCCAGGAATGAATATATATATAGTCATTTCACTAACAATTTTACCAATTTTCACGCAAAAGTTCTGGTCGATTTAACCCGCTAAATATTATCTGATCACCATATTAAAATGCATGCTACTTCTCTGTCGTAAGCCCAAATCTTACGTAAAGTATCGCGCCGATCAGACTACCACTGAAATATTTCACGATCATCAACATTAACAATAGGTGTCTGTTCTGGTCTGAACCCGCCCTCCATGTAAAATTTCGTGACGATCGGTCCATAATTGCCGCCTATAGCGTGCGTAAAGTTTTTAATGGACGGACACACATCTCAAAATCGCGTTATCTCGTCGAGATATGAATTTTGGTATACCACATGGGGTTCTAAGACTAATATTTCACATCCATTTTTCGGAAAATAAACGCATATTACCCTTTCCACATTGTGGTGCAGGGTATAATAAGAAAGCAAGCGTTAAAAACGACATTGCAGAATTACTTTAAACAATTATACATATTATGTATTTATGCACATGTATTTTAAAATGACAAAATTTAATTAAAAAAATATATAAATTAAAATTGATATAAAATATTAAAAAAAAAAATATGAAATTAACAAAAACCCTCTATTATCCGGCTCGCTGGCGACCGATGGTAGCACGGATAAACAATGTTCAATTGTAATTCAGTGACTGATCCTCCCTAACTGTTAAAACATTAGGTTCTCATAAGGGCGGGAGTATGTTCAGTTATGTATAAACTATTTTTAGAAATGGGGTCAGATTTTTTTGTTTTATTCAAAGAAATTCATTTCGTATATCCCCAGCGCCACATAGACATTTTTGAGACAAATTGGCTAAGCTTGCTGTTAGTGTGCGTTATGTCAGGTCGCCTACTAATACGTTCAAAATTTAGGGCTTTTGAAGGATAACGCAATTTGTTTCTGTAAACAAAATAAAGTGTGTAGCTTATTAAGGTAGAATTAGACGTGACATAGCCATAACGCCATAACCATAGTAAACCAAACCCCAATTGATTTCATATGGTCATGGCTATGGCATTATGTTATGTTACTACCAGGGTTTCGGAGTTGAGGTATTTTTGGCTCGACTCCGACTCCAGACGAGTTTTTTTCACGGCTCCGGCTCTGACTCCGACACCGGGTCGACTCCGAGAGTGAATTCCTATACCACTAAAAATGAATAAAATGTGCACACATTTTGAACTTTTTCCTGTATTTTGGCCTATATAGGCTAATGTGTTAGTTGTTCCTTACATATTCATTAGAAAGGGCATTCGTTCGAATACATTCGAACATATCAATATTGTTTCTGCGAATCTTACATTGAAAATAGCAAATTTAGAAAGTTTTTTTTTTGTTGAAAAATTTACCTTTTTAGGCGAAGATAATTTTTAGTATTAATTTTTAATTAATTTCTCGTTGGAAATAGAGCTTAATGATCACTAATGCATCTGAAAAAGGAAATCCGACGAATCGAAAGTTTTTGTCGGTTTTCTTTTTTTGCACGAGTATATTCTGGACGGAATTCTTCTGCGTGAGAAAATCTTTAAGCTTTCAAAAAATATGAAAATGAAGGGGCAATACAAATCATGACTACATGCAATAAAAATTATAAGCAATTCAAACTGGATGTAACCCAACATTTTAGTGCGCTTAGCCTTAAAAGGAGACCCTCAGTTATAAAGCACAATAAAAACCATTTTTCATGATTTTTTTCCGAGAAAACTACGTAACTTTTTGCGTGATTTTTTTTTCTTCATCTGAAAGAGAAAAATATTATAAGTTTTGAGACCGTCTACGAAACCCTGTTTTTATTAAAGCATTTTGCGGTGCCAACCAACTCTACCTCGAAAACTGATAAGCCAATTGTCATATTTTTTTGGTGGCCGATTTCGAGAAAAACACAGTTTATTTGCTGCATACAAAATAAAATAAATTGTTCCTATCCAACGCTTATACTATGGCAATATTGTTCCGATCGACTTAAAAATTTGATCACATATTCTATGCTATGCTATTTATACTAAAATTCAGCGATCACATTTTGAACTTTGGTGTCGAGTGGACAATTTTATTGAAATTGAAAGATATATTGTGTAAACAACCCATCACGTAGGAAGACAGATGTTTTCTGGAACTGAAAACTTAGCACACGAAAAAATTAGCATGAAAATATTCTACAAAAATGTTGCTAGGAAAATATTATGTAGGGTCGGTCCACTAAGACAAGAAATCGATATTGTCACTTTCCATTGTCCTTTATCACTTTTACCCGATCCTTTCTCATGAAAACTCTATGGTTATGTATTTAATTGAATTTCGTATATCGTCTGCTCCGTCGGAAAAGGTCGTAAGTCCCTTTCAATAAATTTTTCAGGAGGAAGAAAAAACATTACAGCGCTTTCTGTATTAAAGATTTTATTATGTTGGTAAAGGCAGTATTGTTCGTTTATTTATTCCGTTTCAATACCTGTACTTTGTTTGATAAAATTCCGTCGCGTTTGGGAGATAATTGGATGTCTTTGGACTTACGACCCACAGTGTCACGACCGTGGCCAAAAATGGTAAAAACTAAACACTTCGTTGAATAAATTTATTGATGGGGAGTGATAGAAAACATATTAATTAAGAAGAATCTGAATTTTGGTACTGATACGTGAAGTAGTTTTTGCTATATGAGGATTTAAATCCGACAATTTTAGTTAATACGTATTTTTGTGTGTTTTTTCTAAAATTAATAAATTATATTATATGTTAATATTTAATATTTAAAGTAACGGTCACTACAAAAATAGTTCCTAAGTTCTCTTGGGATGTAATAAACTTGGCTACACTTTTGTTTGCATGTAAATATTAATCATATGGTGTTTACATTTACCCAAACATGTATTACTAAGTTTATTACTTTTCTGAAGCAAATTTTAAATTGAGTGGAGTGGGAAAAAAATTGTATAAAAGTGTATATCGATATTTTTTGCTGTATGAGTAGTAAAAAGTGAGTACTTCAAATATATCAAGGTCCCAGCTGCAGAGGTTTGCAGATGAATGTGTCATTTCTCTTTTTCAGCGACCACCTCACTGAGAGGATACCCCCTATTTTAACAAATCGTTTTGCGGCGTTGGCTATAGCGCGAACCCGGATGAACCGATCATCATATATTTTTGTGGGCTTATTAAGTACCTAATAATCTTGCTTTAAAACGAGAGAAATTTAAAAAATTTCAATTTTAAAAAAAATTGGGAACAGCGAAAATCAAAATTCGATTTTTTACAAAAAATTGAACGCCTTTTTAACCACTAATCGGTCAAAAAAAAAAAATTTTAAAGGAAAATTCTCATATATAAAGACAAGAGTTTGATATATTCAATATGCTCACAAACAATATGAAGATTAACCACCAAATTTCAATCATATCGGGTGGATATTGAGGCCACAACACTCAAAATACCGAAAATGAGGAGGCACGGTTCTATGGGGGCTATAGGAAGACGAGGACCTATACCGACATATTTCTGGTGGAAGGTTATGAGTCTCCCAACGGAGACTTAATACCAATTTTCAGCCATTTCGGTGTGATAATCAGGCTAAAACCTCCAAAATACCGAAAATCGGGAGGTACCGTCCTATGGGGGCTATAAGAAGGCGTGGACCTATGCAGACAAATTTCAAGGTGAAGGTATAATGCCCCCTACGAAGACTAAATACCAAATTTAAGCAATTTCGATGTAATAATGAGGCTAAAATCTGCAAAATACCGATAATCGGGAGGTACCGTTGTATGGGGGCTATATCAAAACGTGGACCTAATCCCACAATTCTCTGTTGGAATGTTTGATACCTCTGCCGAAGACTAACCACAAAATTTGAATACTTTCGGTTGGTCATTGTGTGTAAAACATTCAAAATACCGAAAATCGGGAGGTACGGTTCTATGGGGGCTATATATAAACGTGGACCGACCAACCCAATTTTTTTTCCTGAAGATTGTTAGTCAATAATAGGTACTTGTACCAAAATTGATGCACCTACGACAACTCCTTCTATTTTTGGCTACAGTTAATATGAACTCGCGACATTGTGCGACCTTTTCCTTGTACAGTTTTGTATTTTTGTAGGGACTTACGACCTTTTCCTACAATTTACGGACGTTTTTAAAATAAAATATTTATACTTTACAAAACAATGTGGAAAGGGTAGTATACGCTTGTTTTGTCCAATATTCGTGTAACATCGCGACGTATTCGTCGTAGACCCCCTCCTCGTGCCATTTTTTCATATCTTGACCAGATAAAGCGATCTAGCTATGTGTGTCCGTCCATCCATTAACAATTGTAATAAAACTCCAGGCCTCAATTTTGGACCGATCGTCACTAAATTTTGTGAAGAGGTCGGTTCCGACCAGAAGTGACCCCATTAGATGTTGGTTACGATCGAAAGGTGTGAAATGGACCAAACCCACAATTTTTACCCGACTTTGTAGCTGCCCTGTAGATCGCAGTAATATTCCGATCGAAGCGAAATTTTAAGAATGATTTGAGTTTAAGACTAAGAATAAGCTTGCAATTTAACATGGTGATGAGATAATTATTAGCGGGTTTAATGGACCAAAACTTTTGTGTGAAATCTTATATTTAAAAGACAATGTGTGTTTGTTTGTATGTTTCGCATAGACTAGAAAACGGCTGAACCAATTTTTTTTTTAAATTTCAGAGACTATACAAGGAACATCCGAGGTGAAAATAGGTTTTATATTTTTTGAATTTCGGAGGGGGTGGGGGCAGGTCCCATTTTTTAAAAAAACGCTTGCAAAAGTTATCAAAGTATCGGTTAGAAAATTAATTTGCGAGGCAAAGGTTGTTGAATATCCGACCCTAAATACTTATTCCATGTAATTTTCGGATTATGCACAGGGATGTCCCTTGGTGGAAGTAGGCTATATATTTTGTTGATTTTCGGTGGAGCCCTATTTTTGAAATGCGCTATATATATATATATATAAAACTTACGAATGATTCCTTTTTCCCAATCCTGCGTACATATTTTAGCAATAAGACACGACCAGAGTAAAATTCTAAGTCGGTATAACCATGACCGTCTGTCCGTCTTTTGAAATTAAGATACAGCTCGCAATTTTTAAGATAAATCTTCGTGATTTGGTATAGAAGTTTCCATTACTTCTACGATGTTTGGTATTGACCCCTTCATATAGCCCCCATAGGACGGTACCTCCCGATTTCCGGTATTTTGAAGGTGTGGCCTCAATATTCCTCCGAAATGGCTGAAATTTGGTATTTATTCTTCGTTTCGGGTATAAAACTTTCTCCCATAAATTTGTCTATATAGGTCCACTCCTTCATATAGTCCCATAGAACGGTGCCTCCCGAATTTCGGTATTTTGAAGGTTAGCCACATTGTTTTACCGAAATTGCGGAAATTTGGTATTTAGTCTTCTTCATAAACGGAAGGAAACTAATTGAAGTAAACTTCAATACAACTCAAGTTCGGCCTGGCCGAATTTAACGACCTTCTTACTTGTTATTGATATTCACTTGCATATCCCAACTAATTTGCGGTGCAAAAAAATTTAATTGACATAAGAAAAGGTAACAAAGCTAATATTTAATGTAAAACATGTCACGTTGTACTTACGACCTTCTATTTTTGCCTTACGACCTTTTCCTTCAATTAAATTTCATGATTAATTCCGTTAATGTACGTGGTTTCTTAGCTACATTGTAATCCCAAATAGTGTCCTTTTTTGTCTTCCCGAGTATTTCTGCCCCAACTCACTGCATCTTTTATTTTTGTCTGCAAACCATGTAGAATCTTCAGCATGTAATGTCTTCCTGCGTTAAGGAAGTTCATCATCAGAGCTTTCAGAATCACCGTGAAAAGCATAGGGAACTAGACCCATGACACCATCGTCTAATTCCATTCCAAATTCATACTGCTCTTTGTTAGCAAAAACCATGACGTCTTCTTAGTTTAATAACATTTCAATAAATTATTATTTTAGAATAATTTAATAATATAAACATTGCACTTACCCGTCCGTTAAAAAGTATTACTTTATTGATTTCAAAATACGAACTAATCTCGTTATGCGAATAAATGTCCCTAGAGAAACCACAAATTACCAGTTGATAAAGTTAAGTAAGAAGTCCATTTTCATAATCAGTTCGCTTATAGGAGAAAATAGATTTCAAATGTAAATTTTCGTTGCAATATAGAAATTATCACATTTTTGTTCAAAAGTTTGGTCCACAGGCTCCGCCAAATATCATCCGATTATCATCCAAAGGTGTAGGCTAGTTCTTTACATTGTACCCCAACCATGGATGACGTTAAACATTATATCTGAACTACATTAGCTGTAGTATTCTTTAAAAGTATACATTTTCCTGTGGACTTACGACCTTTTCGTACTCAAATTTGTACGTTTTGTGGACATACGACCTTTTCCGACAAGGGCAAAACATATAGAAAAACGCGACATACTACCATTTTCTGTGTATCATACGACGTGTTTTGACTTGTACTATCATCCTGTAACAAAAACGCGATTTCCAAAAAAAAGTGGACTTACGACATTTTCCGACGGAGCAGACGATATGCTATTGATTGTGTAGAAAACTCGTATACACATGAACTATGTCTGTTCCTGGCGGACAGATCCGGTTATTTGAATGTCTACATCTAATGCCCTCATTGAGTACATAAAGAATCCTAGAAGAAAGATTCGCCGTTTGTCAGACTTCTGAGTTATGGCGGGATGAATCTGTCGTTGACAAACAACGAATTTAATCTGAATTTCATACATATATAGTATAATAGATTATGCGAAATTTACCGAAATACATAAAGACCACAATGTCTTTAATAGAGGACAAGGATGATTTCTCATAAAAAACAGGTTGAGAATACCAATAGACCTTTGTGAGAAGACCAGTAAGACTTCTGACAAAAGAGGTTAAAGGTCCAATCTTAATTTTATTGTCATAGAACTTTACTTTTGTTTGCAAAAATGTAAAGAATCATTTGGATCATCAAAATAGGGATGAATAGACTACACTTCAGAGGATAGTAAATATACTGTGAATTGTCCTTTAAATTAGTGTAAAATACCGTTTGCATATATGTTTTCTTATAATTTTCTTTTAAAATAAATAATGATTTAAAAAAATGTTCTTGTTCCAAATTTAATCTTATGTTTCTATAACGTGGAAAAAATTTTGCCCGGAGTCGAGTTATTTTTTCCGACTCCGACTCCAGCAAAATTGCTCGACTCCGACTCCGAAACCCTGGTTACTACTAATCGAATACATTGATTTCCATGGGTTTGGTTCAATCAGCTGATTGATATGGCCTTATGGCGTTATGGTTATGTCACGTCTAATTCTACCTTTAAAAGTTGTGAGATTATTAAGAGGTTACTGAACGATCCCTACAGCAATTTGAATTTTTTGCTTCCATAAAAATGTTTTCACAATTCACACATTTTACTGTTTTAAGTGTGTTTATTCGCACCATCAACATACCTAGGCAACACCTGTGAATTAACATGTACATTTAATTGAGAGGAAAACACACAAAGTATAAACTTTCCGTATAAAAAATATTTTACGTTAACAATTATTTCAAATAATAAAAAAGATAATGATAGGGTTAAACAAGACACAATATATTTAAAAAGGTTTCTTTTTCCCCTGTCTAAGTACAGATAATAAAGTAATTAAGGGTATGAATAAATTAATTCATTTTATGCAAAAACACTCCCTCCTGGTGTTATTGCGCATATTTTTATGCAAATAAGATTATAATTTCAAGAAGAAGAACAACAATTAATGTACATATTAAAAATTGCTGTTGAAATAAAAACAGAATATTGTTTTTTTAAGCAAGGAATTCGTTTCCACCACCGTAGTGTGGAGAGTATATTAAGTTTGTTTTTATAACCTCATGATTTATGCTAACGACGGACGAAATCCGTTTCAGAAACTTTGGAGTTGATTTATCCATGTCCCTTCTGGCTGGCTGGAGCGCACGATAACTCTCGAACGTATCACCCGATTCGGTTCAAATATTTTGTAATATTTTGTCCAAACTTAGTTTAAGTTCGAAGATGGGTTATATCGGTCCACTCATTCAGTTCAAAAATGTTCGGAAAATTGTGCTCACGATAACACTTGAAGGGAGTGACCGATTTGGTCCATGCTTTACTAGAACTATCTAGTTCACTTCGCAGTTTCTTTGAACAAACTGCGTATACATAATATCACACGTTATATTTCATGATGTTACTCATACGTTTTGGAACTAGTACAAGGAAGTAGGAACTAAATTACCCAACTCTATACTTTACACATCCTAATATGTCTACCGGATATAGATCAGGTTCGAATATGGACAATATTTGTCCACTCCTTCGGGTACTGCCACAGAATTTTTCGGATAAGTTCAATTAAAGACCAGCTCTCGAATCACTTTGATTTTTGTTAAAGCAACTTGCATTCGCTGCCTCTATTATGACGGTAAAAGTTTTTTCAGGGGCAAGTCCATACTTCTTGAGAAAACAGCCCCAATGGTGCAAAAATTCCCTATGGCAACATATGTAGTGGATGGAGCGCACGATAACTCTCGAACAGTTTAACCGATTTGGTCCAAATTTGGAATTCATCATATTTAGTCCAAACTTAGTTTCAGTTCGAAGATGGGCAATAACGGTCCACAACTTCAAAAATGTTGCTATAAAAGTTAATTTGCTCGGAAGCTATGACCGCGTAAATGAATAAAAATAGGTAACAAGTATGGGTTACTTCCTTTAAGAGTTATCGTGCGCACAAATTTTCCGAACATTTGTGAGGGAGGTACCGGAAGGAATGGACCGATATAACCCATCTTCGAACTTAAACTAAGTTTGGACAAAATATTACGAAAGCCAAATTTTAGACCGAATCGGTCGATCCGATCGAGAGTTATCGTGCGCACCAGCCAGACAGACAGACTGACGGAAACACTTTTCGTCCAAACATACTTGGGGTCTAAAACCATTATTTCGATGAGGCACATTCTGCCCGTATGAAAGTCTATATACCCTCGTTAGCATAAATGCTGCGGGTATAAAAACACGTTGAAGCAAACGAGTTTTTTTACGTTGTTATTCGATTGGCGGTTAAACCGTTTAAATTACGGATATCTGTCCAAAGTAAAAGTAGAAGAATATAAAATAAAGATTACACTTCTAAAGTATCACATTCCAAAATCTCCACTACATCCTCCTTTTATGGATGCTGACATTTTGAAGCCAGATTTTAGGTGTATTTTTGATCGAACTGCGACGTGCGTTCGGGTATATCATATAATAGTATCAAATTACTCGCGTCCAGACAGCATCACAGTATTCCACTGCCAAAGGCCAAAATTTAGTGCGATATTTCTTTCGAAAAAACATATTTTTGGTGCAGTATTTACAATATCCTTTTGATTGTACTGGGACCCCAAGATATTTTAGTTTTTTGACGGTCCGGATCATATAAATCACTTACTTACTTACTTAGCTGGCCCATTACAGAACATTTGTTCCATAGACGGAACTAAGAAAATATCTCAAATTCTCTCTGTTTAGTGCTTCGCTTTCTGGAATACAGCGCCTTGTCATCTCTTCATCCACTTGTTTGCGCCATCCATTCTTTGGCCTGCCAATTCTGCGTGCACTGTCATGTGGCTCGAATTTATACGCCTTTTAAGCGGGTTCATCATCGCTCATTCTTATGATATGGCCTAGCCAACGCAATCGCTGCATCTCGATACGTTTAACTGTATTGATGTCGTTGTATAGCAGATACAGCTCGTGGTTCATAGGACGTCGATATTCACCGTCAACGCAGATTGGTCCGTAGATCTTTCGAAGAATTTTCCTCTCAAACACGCCATCTGCCCTATCTGCTTGCGCAAATACCCAGGCTTCGGAACCATACATCAGCACGGGTAGTATCAGTGTTTTGTAAAGCGTTATTTTTGTTTGACGAGTTGTGGCTTTGTTTTTAAAGTGCTTACTTAAGCCAAAGTAGCATCTGTTGGCCAATACAATTCTTCTTTTTATTTCACAACTGATGTCGTTTGTTGTGTTTACGGCGGTGCAGAGGTATACGAAGTCTTTCACTACCTCAAAATTATAGGAACCAACTTCAAAAGTTAGTCCGATCTTAATAAACGCATTGCACGTCGGCACCATTAACTTGGTCTTCTCGCAGTTTACCGCCAGACCCCCTTTAGCAGATTCTCCTTCGACCTTCATAAAGGTAACGGTTACTTCTTTTACTGATCGTCCCATGATGTCTATATCATCAGCATAAGCAAGTAACATGTGGCTATTTGTGTAGATTGTGCCACTTTTTTGACGATTGCATCTCGTATAACCTTTTCTAGCAGGATGTTGAAAAGATCACACGAAAGGCTGTCTCCTTGCCTGAAACCTCTTTTGGTACAAAACTCTTCGGAGAGGTTCTTTCCTATTTTAACTGAAGATCTTGTGTCAGTTAGAGTCATTTTACAAAGCCGAATGAGTTTTGCGGGGATACCAAATTCAGACATGGCTTGAAATACCTTTGAACGTAGCGGGCTGTCGAAGGCTGTTTTATAATCGACAAAAAGGTGGTAGGTGTCGATCTGCATCTCTTTGGTCTTTTCCAGGATTTGCCGCAGGATAAATAGCTGGTCAATGGTGGACTTGCCAGGTCTAAAGCCGCATTGGTATGTTCGTTGACCATGGGCTTTAGTCGTTCGCACAATATCTCTGACACTATTTTGTAGGCGATGGGGAGAAGACTTATGCCCCTATAGTTGGAGCATAAAGTCTTATCTCCCTTCTTGTGGACGGGCAGAGGATACTCAAGTTCCAATCGTCGGGTACTCGTTCTTCCTGCCAGATGGTGCTAATTAGCTAATGAATACACCTTATCAGCGTGTCGCCTCCGGTTTTGAACAGCTCGGCTGGTAAGCCATCGGCTCCTGCTGCCTTATTATTCTTCAGCCGATTTATTGCTGTCTTTACCTCATCTTGGCTGGGCGGTATACATTCAATACCATCTTCTGGGATTGGGACTGTGGTATCTTCGTCGTCTTCGCTGCTATTGGATACCTGGAAACTATGTTAAACCCTTGTAAGTTATATTTAGAGAGGAACGCTTGACCTTTTGCATTGATGCTAATAATGCCTTATATATACAGGGATCCATCAGTTTTAATTGTGGGTGGTGTAACCTTAATCACGCAAGAGATCACATTTATAGTTCAATATTGACAAATGTTTGCCCGAGGTAATGGTTTTGGTCAAGTATAGTGCCAATAATTGTTCATAATGGTCGGATAGTATTTAGAGTGTACAATAACTGTTGTGGGAAAATATTCAAATTTAATTTTTAATCAGTAATTTAAAAACTTGAAAACCAACTCTTGACCTCTCAATTGATGCAAATTATATCAATGTAGAAACTAGATACAGGAACTACTGTCTAACATCACGGTGCACCTGAATCAACTTTATATGAAAGGTGCTTACACCTGGGAATTTTTGCAGATTCTGAATCTACAATGTTCATAGATGGGAAAATTAAAAAAGGTCAAAGTCTCATGTTTAGGTTTTTTTAGGTTTTCACGATTTTACTAGGAAACCGCAAGTCCTATTAAAATAGGATTAGAAGCTGTGAAGCTGTGAAAAATCTCTACAAGATTGACCTTTATGATGATTTCGTAGGTTTTACAAATTTTGAGATATAGAAGTTCAAATTGGGACAATGCACTGACTGTATCACCTCCTTATAAAACAATGTCATGTAAGGTGCGCCCTAATAAACTTTAAATGAAAACCGCTTACACCTGGGAAGTTTTTGCAGATTCTGAAGCACCAATGTTAATAGATGAGAAAAATCCAAAAACAAGAAAAAATTGCCGAAGGAATTTTTAAATAAATCGCGGTCAAAGATCACATTTTTAGGGTGTTTTAGATTTTCCGTATTATTATAACCCTAATGTATAAATATCATCTTATGTGTGTATTATCGGACGGCAAAAATATTACGCAATCATATTAAATAGATTCCGTGGAAAACTAGTGATGTCCAAGTGTAGTGGGGTAGGGTATAACAGGGTCAGCCTCGTCCGACTATAGCCTTCTTTTACTTGTTTTTATTTATTGTATTTTTTTATATTTTTTTTTTCACTTATATTCCCCATAACAACGAGAACTGCAATATCAATCACGCCTTCAACAAAATATAAGCAAAATTTTCTTATAATTACATATCAGTTTTCTAGGAAATACACTTTTACACATCTCTTGAAATGAAGCTTTTGTTAACCGCATTAATAAGCAAAGAACACACAATTTTCCATTAGTTCTAATGACAGCATCATTTGTGGTTAAAGCTTATTCGGTGGAACAGAGAAAAGCTTCATTACTGCAAGTGGTAAGAAGATGACATTCCCAAAAAAAAAACACAAACATACCGAACTTATGAATATCCAATGCTAAAAGTAGTGTCATTAAAAATTATGTCAAATCAGCTTTGAAAAAAGCAGAAACTTCACTAAAAATTAACGAAAATCTCGGAAACACACAAAACCTCACTACCACTTCTAGCAATCGCATTCATGATGAGCATGTTGGTGATGCTGCTCATGATAAAACATAAAAGGAAATTAGAATGGTTAGTAACGATGCTTTAGAAATGTTCGAATTTACATTAAGAGATTGTTAGAGTGGGTTTCCCATGTGACATGTGTTAAAGCAATAAAAAAGGTTCTTGGTAATGACTTTGCAACGGTTTGCTGGCTACACTATCACACTTGGATTGTTAAGTAATAGCAGAGAAAAAGGAGCGAACATAACAGGCCAAACTTTGAAAACCGGCTACCATGAGACAAAATAACTCAAATCGAGCGGTAAGGTACCGGAGGTTTCAAAGTGTCAAAATAACATCAATTGTGTTAGAAATTGTAAGTTAAATCTTCAGCATACCGAGAATCGTTTTAGACCATAAGAGAGACTTATACAACTCAAATTCCGATAGTAGCAATAAATTACACGTTACGAAAACCGTAGCTTGGACAGCACCACAATGGGGGGCGATTTTTAGGTTATGGCCGAATCATGGGGGCTATAAACTTTATATTATACATTTGAATACTGGATTATATAGTAGACACCCTAAGCATATACGGAGTACCATATGAAGATCCTATGACTTTCCCCGATGACGTAATTACAGCTTAAAGTACTCATAATATGCAATTTTTACAAGGTCCGTCGTATATTTTCTATATTTTTTTGATATATACTCACCATAACTATTTCAAAAACGATTTGTATCGAGCGTACAACATCTCCTTAATATATTAATGTCGAAAAACCCACAAAAAAATATTTGTTTGTATCCGAAAATAACGAAAGTCTGGGTAAACTCGTAAAAACCGATTTTGAGCTATACCTCAAAAACAAGAGCTGATGGAGAAAAACGGGGACCGGATTTGAAAATAACTCGCCATTTCATCTAGAAACAACTGCAACTTCGGTTGAAACAAAAGTCCTGTTGACCAGTGTTATCGCTCTAAGGATAATTATTAAATACCAAGGTTTTATTCGATATTTAATAGTCTAGAGTCCAGATTTGTCCCGGAACCTATATAATCTGATCGGGTCCGACAAAAACTTAAACATATTTTCAAAAAATTACTAGTTTTACGTGGTTATATATACGTTTAGAGGCGGTATTATGCCAAAGCACCCTGTTATACGAAACTTGTGGTGTGTACATGTTGCGATTTTGACAGGTTATCTGTCCCGTTAGTTCTTGGATCTGACAAATATCTCGGCCTCGTACCTCCAGGGCAATATAAAACACCTTCTATATTTCAGGTCATCTTTTTTGTATAAGGTGGTCAAATTCTATTATCTTTCGACCTGGTGATCAAGTACATTTTTCACGTCATATAACTTAAATATTGATTTATCGAAGAGAAGTACTCGGTTTCACTACTACAAAAACACAACCGTAAATTTTTTGCATAATTTCTATGAAAAATTCCATTTTTCCTGGAAATTACTGTTTTTTCCAAAATTTGCCTATTCTGGTATACCAATATCCTTGTTATGTATCGGAGATGTATGCATAGATTTAGCGGTGTCAAGTCTTTTTTTAACATCTGTTGATGACCTCTGAGATCATGACCTTTGATCATCCCCTGCAGTAGATGTTGTTGTCCTTGCATCACCTTCCCATCATATGACGATTTTAAGTGTTTTTACGCCGCACAGTGGTTCAGAATCGTTTTTTCCTGGTCAAAATTCTGTAACTTTTGAACGGGTAAAGATATATTCATAATTCTTTTTTTGTTAGACAGATAACACAATCAGCTTTCAGACGAATTACGAGCGGTCAAGTTCGGTCTGGTAGTTGCAGAGAAATTCAAGGTCAAAGTTAAACTTTTGAGTTTTTTTAACTATTTTTTATCAAAATATGAGTGCTTTTGTGGTTTTTATATCTTTCTATGTATTAAAGATGGTCAAACATGAACAAATAAACAAAATAATTACCAAAAAAAAACTAAAAAAAAATTCGAAAAAATGTCGAAAAAAATTTTTTTCAAAAATTTGTAAAAAAATTTTACCAAAAAAAATTAAATTTTTTCAAAAATTAAAAAAATTCTCCTTGGGTTTTAATAAAACTTATATAACTCGTATAAAAACTCATATACTCAAAAAAGTTGTAATTTGTGTCAAAAAACTGTAATTCACATGGAAACAATATAGAACAAGTAAAAAATTATCAGTCGGCTTTGCCGACAGAGATATACCCTCAGCCTGTGTGTAATACTGTAATACAGAAGGTGCGCACCGATAGTGCCCATCTTCGAAATTAAACAAAGCTTGGAAAAATATTACGGAAGCCAAATTTTGGACCAAATCGGCTGATCCGATCCAGAGTTATCGTCCATAGGGGTTTTTATAACTTTCGGGCTATTTTTTCAGGACGAATGGATTTACGCCCTAAAAAACTTGTACCGTCGTAATGGCAGCAGCGAATGCAATTTGTTACAATAGAGATCAAAGTAATTCGAGAGAAGGCCGTAAACTGCATTTTTTTTAAATTTTGTGCGGGAGGTACCCGATGGAGTTGACATATGGAGTACATATTCGAACCTGATCTATGTCTTGCAGAAATATTACGATGTTGAAAGTATGGACCAAATCGGATACTCTCCTCCTGATGTATCGTGGGCACAAATTTTCCGAAAATTTTTGAACTTTTGTGGGGGAGGTACCGCAAGGAGTGGACCGATATAACATATCTTCGAACCTAAACTAAGTTTGGACAATATATTACGAAGGCCAAATTTTGGACCGAATCGACAGATCCGTTCGAGAGTTATCTTGCGCTCTACCCATTACACACGGTGTCAAAGGGATTTTTTGCAACTTTCAGGTTATTTTCTCAGGAAGTGTGGACTTGCCCCTGATGAAACTTGTACCGTCGTATAGGGGGCAGTGAATACAAGTTGCTACAACAAAAATCAAAGCGATTCGAGAGCAGTCGCTTAACTGAACTTATCCGAAATTTTGTGTGGGAGGTACCCGAAGGAGTGGAACCATTGAGTCCATATTGGAACCTTATCTAAGTCTGGTAGACGTTTCACGATGTGCAAAGTATGGACCAAATCGGTTACTCCCTTCAAGAGTTATCTCACGCACAAATTTTCCGAACATTTTTGAACTTTTGTGGGGGAGGTACCGGAAGGAGTGGACCGATGTTGCTCATCTTCGAACTTAAACTAAGTTTGGGCAAAATATTACGAAAGCCAACATTTGAACCGAATTGGTTCATCCGTTCGAGAGTTATCGTGCGCTCCAGCCAGCAGGACAGACAGACAGACGGACAGACAGACGGACGGACATGGCTAGATCGACTCCAAATTGTCTGAAACACATTTCGTCCAAACATACTTGGGGTCTAAAACCATTATTTCGATGAGGCACATTTTCATCGTATCAAAGTGTATATGAGGAAAAGTCAAAATTTTTTAGTTTCCATGAAGCCAAGGTTTGCACTATTATAATACGCGAACTATTGTAGTTTGCCAGTAACTATGACTATTGCTGGATTAATTTAGATGTTTTTGTACAAAGCTCAAAAATTTAGCAAAAAAATTTAATTTACGTGGTAGTTACGACCGCGTAAAGGAAAAACCATAGGTAAAAACACGTTGAATCTAAACAGGTTTTTTACATTGCTAATCGATTTCTGATTAAACCATTCAAATGACGGACATCTGTCCAAAGTAAAATTTGGAGAATACAAAATGAAGATTACACTTCTAATGTATCACTTTCCAAAATTTCCACTGCATCCACCTTTTATGGATGCTGACATTTTGAAGCCGGATTTCAGGTGTTTTTTGTATTTTTTATGTAACTGGGACGCGCATTCGGATATTTCGAAAAACCAATTATAGGACTAAAGAACTCGCGATTTCGCATAATCTGATATGTATATTAAGTATGTAGCCCACACAGCAGCAGAGTAATCTACTGCCAAAGGCCAAAATTTAGTGCGATATTTTTTCTAAAAAACCTATTTTTTGGGTACAGTATTTACAATATCGTTTTGTGTGTGCTGGTACCCCGCGATATTTTAGTTTTTCGACGATCCGGATCATATGAATCACAGATCGTAAAAATCCATCTACTAGAACGGCGGAAATGGCTACTGCAAAAATTGAAAAATTTGCGAAAAATGTTTTTCAAAATATCGCTGACTAATTCCCGTTTTATGTGGATCGTTTCCATTTCAATGAAGAAAGTGAATCATCACTCGCGTTTGTGCGAAAACACCGGTTTGAAAAATTTAGTGGCATGGGAGCTGTATCCGATTTATCCAAAAAATACTGTGTGATGCTACATCCACGGTTCTTGATGGATTTTATTGAAATATGTTTAGATCGATGTATTTTTTCACGGTTGATAGTGAAATCGGATGCGCATAAAAAGTGTATGCACTTTGTGCAAAATATTAGCGTTATACAGTTTGTTGCACACTAAACTGCAGACGATGCTACATCTTAGCGGCCAAAGTAAATCCTGGCAAATGTGTACAAGTTAAAAGAGAAAAAATCGCTGTATTGGTAAACCGCATGCGCATCAAGTGATTTTGAGGATTTCGCGATTTACACGCATTTCAAAATGAACATTACCCGATACAATTTTATTTCAAGATTATACCCCATTTAAAGGAACCCAACATTTATTTGAAAGATATCCATATCTTCTGCTAGATGTTAGCGTGTTTTCGAGAAGTGATTGGAATAAAAAATGTGATTTATTGCGTGGAATTTAACTAAAATAGAAGAAAAACTCCGACCTATTTTTCTTACATTTTGTTCAACTAACTCACAAAATAAATTTTAATAAATATTTTCTCTTACAAAAATTTTATAAATTTCCTCAATATATATTTTGTTTTTTGCTGTAATATGCAAACCGCTAAACGGATTTGTATAGTTTTGGTTTCATTTGAATCTTCGCGATGTTTAGATTGCGTACATATTTTTTATATATTTTTCAGATGCATAAACAGCTTGAATTTTATTAGAACAAGTTGTAAACTACCAATTGTTTTGAATGCTTTCCTAATTTCCGCGAAAATTTGCAACTTTTTCACTAAAGTTATGGGACCTCAGTAACCATATAGTATGTAGGGAGCCCCTAATTAAGAGAGTTTCTCAATATAATGATTAGAGTCTTTTAAAGATTTTTTTCTTTTTATCAGAATTGAAACCGCCATAACTTTTGCGCGCAACAACCAAAATTAGTATCTCGAACAGATTTAAGAATGGGATTTTTTCCCAATCTTTGTACCAAAAATCTTTCATGTAGCTTAAAAAAAAAATTTTAATTTTTTTTTATGGAAAACTAAAAAATTTTGTCTTTTCTTCATATACCCTCCTTAGCCTAAAGGCTGAGGGTATAAAAACACACATTTTTACCCATGTAATTTCAATAAATTGAAAAAAGGGTTAAACGGACGGAACGGGACGGGTACAAAAGTATATATGGGCTGGAAGCGGAGATTTTTGGGCATCTTTCTGTGAAAACAGAACTTTGTTCCATGTTGTTCCACAAAAGTTCTAGTCCACTAAATTTGGAATTTCATAAAATTTAGTACCCGAGGAAAAATGAAATAGATCATGTTATGTAAACACTACGGTAATTTACTAAAACGATTTTTAAAGGCCACAATCCTACCTACCTTATAAAAAAACAATGAACACAATAGCTGTTACAGTTTCAGAGAAATAGCTTCGCCTTTCTCCAGAAATGTGCAAAAATGACGTATTTCCCAAAAATGGGGAAAATTCTCGCTTTTAGGGGCACGCCACGCCCACACCTTCCAATATTTGGGCCTAATTTTTTGGTTTCCGTAGTTTCAATATGTTTACTATCGAATCCCATAAGAAATTAAATATCTTTGACAAAACAAAATTTTGATTTTTGGCCAGGAAAATCGATTTCTGAACCATTGTGCGCCGTATCCAGCTCTGTTTTGGATATTATGATGTTCCTATGTTTAGTTTTGAACCTTGTTGGATCCACAATTTCAAAAATTACCATTTTAGCAAAGCGTTGATAAAAATTTCTGGTCATAATTTAAGTTTTTCTTAAAATATTAGACATGTCTGTTTTCGGCGGTATAAAATGTACTCCTCACAAAAGCTTTCTGCCCCATCCACATAATTAAAAACAATTTGATGCCAATCAATACAAAAAAACGCATAAAAAATGAACTAATAGATATTCGTACAACGGAGTTGCAACTGTTTTGAGAAGGCTAAAAAATGTTTTCCTCCAATACTTCACACATTTTTGAAACATAAGTGTTCATAACTGAATAATCCTTTATAAATCTTGAAAATATGAAAATATAAAAACAAACATATTTCAAAACTCAAAATGTCCCTAAAAATAGACTGAATGTGATATAGGAAGCTGAGTTGCAAATTTTTTGAGCAGCACTGTATATTGCAGCATGTGGTCGCTTAGCCACTTTTTGCAAATGTACTCGGTATAGCTGTCATTAAAGTTTTTTTTTAATATTAATTTTGGTGAAGGCGACGGCACCTACAGCCTCCTGACGTATAATTGAATATGAATTTTTCCGGCCAGGTTTTTAATGGTGGCCAAATACCCCTTAGTAGCCATGAACAACTCCTTACAATTGGAGTCTTAGAACACGGTATAATCCACAAAGTTATTTCTTAAAGTAAGTTAATAAAGGAATTTTGATGTGCTAGTAGCTATTTGCAGGGGTAGTGGTGTAGGGTATCATATGTTCGGCCCCGTCCGACTATAGCATTTGCTTACTTGTTTCTTAATATGGAGTAGTAGAAAAATTGTCGATCTGTCAGGACCGTCTGTCTCTATGTCTGTCTGGTTGGAGCGAACGATAAATCTCGAACTGACCAACCGATTCGGTTCTAAATTTGGCTTTCGTAAAATTTTGTACAAACTTAGTTTAAGTTCGAAGATGGGTTATATCGGTTCACTCCTTTCAGTTCCTCCCCCACAAAAGTTCGAAAATGTTCGGATAATTTGTGCGCATTACAACTCTTGAAGGGAGTAACCGATTTGGTCCATACTTTGCACATCGTGAAATTTTTACCAATTTTTACCAAATTTCACTTAATCGGTCCACTCCTTCGGGTAAGTCCCACACAAAATTTCCGAAAAGTTCAGTTTAGGACCTGCTCACGAATCGCTTTGATTGTTGTTGTAGCAACTTGTATTCTCTGCCCCCCATATAACGGTATCAGTTTCATCAGGGGCAAGTCCATACTACCTGAGAAAATAGCCTGAAAGGTACAAAAAAGTCCTATGACACCGTGTCTAGTGGTTGGAGCGCAAGATAACTCTCGAACGGATCTGCCGACTCGGTCCACATTTTGGTCTTCGTAATATTTTGTGCAGACTTACCCAGCAAAAATTCGAATCCATTAGTCTTTACGTAACCCATTACAAAATAATGTAAACAAACTTCTTTTCCCATTACAAGTAATCTGAAAAGTAATGGGATACTTCTTAAAAAAATTACAAGGCAAACCTACTTACTTTGCTCCTCACTAAGTAATGAGGACGGTGGCACAGTGAGTGTGTGTCCGACTATAAATCCTAGGGTTGTGTGTTCAACGCTCACTGTCGGCACGCGAGTTTTTTTTTTAATTAAAAAGTAACAGTTCGTGGTGCATATGTGCACTGCACATTTAAGTTATTAAGCAACCCTTAATGTTCGTGTGCGTGGCATAGTATGTAGTGTCTTTGGCTAGAAATCAAAGGGTTCGTGTGTTCAAATCCCACAGCGAGCGAAATAAAATAAAGTAAAATAAAAGTAAGAAGTGTGATGAAATTAAACAAGTAAAAAAAACGTTAAGTTCGGCCGGGCCGAACTTTTCATACCCTCCACCATAAAATATTCTGAACTAAAATGGAATAATTAGTTTTCATTCCTGTCCCCAACTTTAAGTGGGTACGTTAAAATGTCAGATAATGTACATAAAATGTTTCATTTGGTAGGCTCTTTTTTATGTTGCCTATATCTAACTATGTATGTTGACAATTTTTGGTGGCCTAGAAATTGGGAGGTAGGGTGCCACCGTGGTGCAATGGTATGCACACCCGCCTTGCACGCTAAAGGTCGTGGGTTCGATTCCCAGGCCAGGCAACATCAAATTTTCAACGGTGGCAAAATACCCCTCAGTGATGTTGGCGACATTTCCTGAGTATTTCAGCCTTGTAAAACTTCTCTACAAGTGGTGTCTTAGGACACGCCGTTCGGACTCGGCAATAAACAGTAGGTCCCATATCATTGAGCCAATATGAATCGGGGTGCACTCATTGATATGAGAGAAGTCTCCCTTGTCCCATCTGGGATGTTTGTGGAACAATTATATAGAAAGTGGGAGGTACCGTTATATAGGGGTTATAATAAAACATGGACCTATGTTGACAGTTTTTGATGGGATCCTTTAATGTCAAATAACTCCTAATTCGGTTAAAAATTGTAGCTAGAATCCTCAAAATACCGAAAATCGGTACATAACGTGGGAACTTCAAATGTCATTAACAGCTAGTTCGGAGGTATGTGGGCTATACGAAAATATGAACTTAAATGAAAAATTTTTGTTGGCTTTTAAATTTTAAATTACAGAAAGTTCGTCCAAAAAATAAATCTAAGGTACGGAAAATCGGGAGGTTTGTTTTGTGGCTATACCAAAACATGGACCTACGTTCGGTTAAAAATTTTAAGTAAAATCCTCAAAGTACCGAAAATCGGGAAGTATCGTTATATTGGGGCTATAAAATAAAATTGTTGATGCAGATGTGTGGTGACCACTACAACCTTCAAATGTCAAATTACAGTTAGTTCGGTTAAAAATTTTAGCTAAAATTGCCAATTACTGAAAATTGGGAGGTACCGTTATATGGGAGCTATATCCGAACATGGACCTATGTTGACAATTTTTTATGGAGAGGTGTTTTGACCACTAAGAACTTCAAATGTCAAATTACTGCTAGTTCGGTTTAATATTGTAGTTATAATCAGCAAATTACTGAAAATCGGGAGGTACTTTTATATGGGAGCTTTATCAATACATCGACGTTACTTGACAATGTTTGGTGGAGAGGTGTGGTGACCACTAAGAATTTCAAATGTCAAATGTTCAAATTACAGATAATTCGGTTAAAACTTGTAGGTAAAATTCTCAAAATACCCAAAATCTGTTATATGGGGATACCGAAATCCGTTATACCGAGGTACCGTTATATTGGGCTATACCAAAACATGGACCTACGTTCATAATTATTCCGAATATAAGTTTTTTGGTCACTAAGAACCCTAAATATCAAATTATAGCTAATTCGGTCTAGAAATGTGACTTTAAACGTCAAAATACCTGAAATCGTGCGGTAACGTTATATGGGGGCTATTCCAAAACATGGACCTATGTCCACTAGTTATATAAGTTTATTGACATTTAAGAACCCTAAATGTCAATTTATAGCTAAATCGGTCTGTAAATGTAACTAAAACCGTCAAAATGCCATAAACCAGGGGTACCGTTATATGGGGGCTATACAAAACGTGGACCTATGTCCACAACATTTGTTATATAAGTTTATTTACACTTAAGAACCCTAAATGTCAAATTATAGCTTAATCGACCTGAAAATGTAGCTAATAACGTCAAAATACCGTAAATCGGGGGGCACCGTTATATGGGGGCTGTAGCCCATAATCAAACTTGACCTGCCTGCACACAAAAGACGCATTTTCCCAAAATTTCAGACAATTTTGGTGGAGAGGTGTGGTGACCACTAAGAACTTCAAGTGTCAAATGTAAAAATCTCAAAATACCGAAAATCAGGACATACCAAAACATGTACCTATGTTCATAATTTTTTCGAATATAAGTTTTTTAGTCACTAAGAATCGTAAATATCAAACAAGTAAAAAAGTATCAGTCGGCTTTGCCGACAGAGATATACCCTCAGCCTGTGTATATTGAAACAATTTTTTTTTCCAAAAAACGCATGTATTTAGGGAGTTTTAAAAATTTTGGGCGTTTGAACTGACAAAAATGTTGATTAGGATTTAATATCAAAAGTTTTGCGGAGGAGATACTAAAAAGAATGGATCTTCAGCCACTACATATGGTACCATAGGGGTTTTTTAGAACTTCAGGGATGTTTGCTCAAGAAGTATGAACTTGCCCCTGAAACAACTTTTACCATCGCAATTGAGGCAGCAATGCAAGTTGCTTCAACAAAAATCAAAGTGATTCGAAAGTAGGTCTTAAAGTGAACATGTATCCGACATTTTGAGTGGGAGGTACCGGATGGAGTGGACAAATATAGACCATATTTGAACCTGATCTATATCTGGTAGATATATTAGGATGTGTAAAGTATGGACCAATTCGGCCACTCTATTCAAGAGTTATCGTACGCACAATTTTTCCGAACATTTTTGAACTTTTGTGGGGGAGGTACCTGAAGGAGTGGACCGACATGGCTTATCTTCGAACTTAAACTATGTTTGGACAAAATATTACTAAGGCCAAACTTTGGACCGAATCGGCAGACCTGTTCGAGAGTTATTTTGCCCTCCAACCTCCTCACACGGTGTCATAGGGGTTTTTTGCGACTTTCAGGCTATTTTCTCAGGAAGTCGTATGGAGGGCAGTGAATACAAGTTGCTAAAGCAAAAATCAAAGCGATTCGAGAGATGTTCCTAAACTGAACTTTTTCAAAATTTTGTGTGGGAGGTACCCGACGGAGTGGACCGATTGAGTCCATATTAAAACCTGATCTAAGTCTGGTACACGCTCCACGATGGGCAAAGCATGGACCAAATCGGTTACACCCTTCAAGAGTTATCGTGCGTACAAATTTTCCGAACATTTTCGAACTTTTGTGGGGGAGGTACCGGAAGGAGTGGACCGATATAGCTCATCTTCGAACTTAAACTAAGTTTGGACAAAATATTACGAAAGCCAAAATTTGAACAGTATCGGTTCATCCCTTCGAGAGTTATCGTGCGCTCCAGCCAGCCAGACAGACAGACAGACGGACGGACATTGCTCAATCGACTCCAAATTGTCTGAAACACATTTCGTCCAAACATACTTGGGGTCTAAAACCATTATTTCGATGAGGCACATTTTGCCCGTATGAAAGTGTATATACCCTTCATAGCCTAAAGGCTGAGGGTATAATTATATCTAATTCGGTCTAAAATGCGACTTAAATCGTCAAAATACCTGAAATCGGGCGATAACGTTATATGGGGGCTATTCCAAAACATTGATCTATGTCCACTAGTTTTGTTATATAAGTTTATTGACACTTAAGAACCCTAAATGTCAATTTATAGCTAAATCGGTCTGAAAATGTAGCTAAAAACGTCAAAATACCGTAAATAGGGGGTACCGTTATATGGGGGCTATACCAAAACTTGGACCTATGTCCACAACTTTTGTTATATAAGTTTACTGACATTTAATAACCCAAAATGTCACATTATAGATAAATCGGTCTGAAAATGTTGCTAAAAACGTCAAAATACCGTAAATCGGGGGGCACAGTTATATGGGGGCTATACCAAAACGTGGACCTATGTCCACAAGTTTTATTATATAAGTTTAGTGACGCTTAAGAGCCCTAACGTCAAATTAGAGCTAAATCGGTCTGAAAATGTAGCTAAAAACGTCAAAATACAGTAAATCGGGGGGTACCGTTATATAGGGGCTATACCAAAACGTGGACCTATATCCACAACTATTGTTATATAAGTTTATTGACACTTAAGAACCCTAAATGTCAAATTATAGCTAAATCGGTCTGAAAATGTAGCTAAAAACGTCAAAATACCGTAAATCGGGGGGTACCGTTATATGGGGGCTATACCAAAACGTGGACCGATATAGCCCATCACCGAACTTGACCCGCCTGCAAACAAAAGACGCATTTTCCCAAAATTTCAGCGTCCTATCTCCATTTTTGTGGATGCTAGAGTGATTACCACAGACTGACGGACGGACGGACGGACGGACGGACGTGCACAGATCGACTCAGAATTTTACCCTGATCAAGAATATATATACTTTATAGGGTCGCAAATGAGTATTTCAATGCGTTACAAACGGAAAAACAAACTTAATATATTCTCCATACTATGGTGGAGGGTATAAAAAAATCTCTACATTAACTGTTCTAAGAATAGAATTTTTTCAACTTACTTTTCAACTTCTAGTGGCCACAGAATAACTAGTTATTTTAGTGGTCATAAAATAACTACAAACTGAGTGTGACATGCACTTATAAAAATAATGGGGAAGAAAGGGGGTTTGCGAGTAGTTACGGCTGCCAAAAATCCCTTACAAAACCCATGATTTTGGGAGGACTTTTTTTGCTGGGAGTTTAAGTTCGAAGATAAGCCATATCGGTCCACTCCTTCAGATACCTCCCCCACAAAAGTTCAAAAATGTTCGGAAAAATGTGCGCGCGATAACTCTTGATGGGAGTGACCGATTTGGTCCATATTCTAGATTTGTTTACTCCTTGGGGTACTTCCTACACAAAATTTCTGATAAATTCACTTTAAGACCTGCTCTCGAATCAATTGGTTTTTGTTGAAGCAACTTGCATTCGCTGTCTCAATTACGGCAGTAAAAGTTTTTTCATGTTAAAGTCCACTTCTTGAGAAAACAGCCCGAAAGTTGTAAAAAACTCCTAAGGCACCATATGTGGTGGCTGGAGAGATCGAACCGAATACTGTGTTCGTCCATACTTTGGATATCGTAATATTTCTTCGAATATTAGATGAAATTTGAAGGGGGTGCTGATAGGTCTTCCCCCACAAAAGTTCGAAAATATTCTGTAAAATGGTACGCGCGATTTCTCATAAACGTAGCAACCGATTTGTCCAAACTTTGGATCTCTAAATACTGTCGAAACGTAGTTTATTTTAAAATTGTTTGCCATATCTGTCAAATCCTTGTGGTACCACCCACACAAACGTTCAACATTTTCCTAGTGGCCCTGTTTACAGCGATGTTATGTTTTTCACAGGCTAGTGTGATAAAAAAAACACCAATCTATCGATATCCCCGCAAAATTTTTGAACTTTAATCCTATCCATACTTTTGAAGGTACCCCTAAATACATATTTTTTTTTTTTTTGGAAAAAGTATTTCAATCCACACAAGCTGAGGGTATATCTCTCTCGGCAAAGCCGACTGGTACTTTTTTTTTTGAAACGTTCACAGAAAGTATTCCTTTTGATTCCGATTACATCGAAATAATATTTTTCGTGGGTAAATTCATGTTTATTGACATCATAACCCAAGAACTCTAACAAATCCTACGGTGCAAAACTAATATGACTGCTTGGCACTGTAACTATCTTAAGAACGGACACCCAAAACTAGTCCGTTCCTTTCTTTAGGTACTACCACGGCAAATGATCACCACTTTTGCGCTTTAATTCAAATCAAATTTATTTGCAATACATTCGAATTTATTCCGAATGTCCACAATCTTTAAGATAAATATCCCAAAAGTTTCAAAATGGGTAACATAATACCGAAAACCTCATAAGTAAATAATTTGTGGGGAAGAGTTTTCGCTTTTGTAGCCGGCATTTGATCTGCCAATAGATGAAAATCTAAATTTAAACATGCTGTGGTTATATCTCTCTCGACAAAGCCTCCTGACAGTTTTTCTACTTCTTGGAAGCAAAACTACACACCATACTTTGATGTTCCATACTTCGTTCGAAACAGTAGAAGATGTAGCAAATGACAGATTTAGGGCAATCATATCATGTTCCCGCACACCATGTGGGCAAAAACATGGTCAAAAACAGTGCGTACAATAATTTCGTTCCCTTCTATCCCATTGCCAATTGCTCACTAAAAACCCTTCAACTACCTTTCAGCTATTCACCCCATTTTTTTTTTTTTGTCAAAGAGAGTTAATTTCACTGGAAACCATTACAATTTGAGTACCTCCATATGGGCGTAAGTATAGAACAATGTTCATTTTAGGGCGTTTGGTAAACAACTACGACAACTGCATGAATCTAGTAAATGCAATTTGGTGTGAAGCTTCTTATCGCATTGCATTACTCTTTTCTTCTTGGCATATTACAAAGGAAAAGCTTAGTCACTTTGGCCTCTCACTCACGCTTGTTCGCTCCCTGGCATTATTCGCACATTCTTAGCCATCATGAGGGCCAAATCGGGTAATTGTAAAAGCGTGAGTGTGTGCATGTGGGTGTGTGCACTTTGTGAATATATACGACCTTTTCGAGTGATGGCTACTTATGCAGGAAGTACATCAAGACATGACACTTTTGGTATTTCTCTTTTTATCCACTTGTCGTCTTTAGTCTTGTTCAGGAACGTTACATTACCACTTCTTCATCTTCATCATGACAGTGTCTTAATCCAGAGTTATATCCTTCCGTGAAAACTGTTGCTAGTGCCGTGCACTCGAGCAAACGAAAAAGGAAATGAAATGGCGGCGATGCATAGGTTAAACAGAGTAAATGTAAATGGGGTTTTATTTTTGCGGATTTCAACGTGTAGATAAGACATTTTTGCGATTGTCGTCAAAGATATGAGACATGGAAATGAATTATACACTAGGTTTTGCTAATGAAAGAAGGTCATTTAAGGCTGAAAAAATAGGAGAAAACTTAGAGCGAAATAAACAAGAATTTTTTAAAATATATATTTGTAAAAGGGATATCGGGGCAAAAAGGTGATTTCTTAAATGTTTTATAGTAGGGCAATAGCGTTTAGTAGACATAGCATAGCATAGTAGCAAATGTGTGTTTTACTAATTTCTTAGTGGAGCAATAGGCAACAGTTCCCCTTCATGAAATAACCTGATTTAATATGAAGATATTAAGCACATATTTAAAGCAAACCAGCTGGTATGTGGTATCTCGAAGTTAATGTTGTGAGAAAACAACCCAACCAAAAAATTGTGGAGATAGGTCCACCTTTGTTATGGTTCGTTATATGCACAATTACAATGATGAATATACTGTCTTGAAAACCCCAAACAACGGTCCACTCCTTCGGGTACCTCCCCCACAAATGTTGAAAATTTTTCGTGAGCACGATAGCACTCGAAGGGATGTGGTATCCGATGGAATTGCAATTTTCGAATTTCGAAAAAAGCTGAGTTGTGCTGAATTGTGCCGCAAACATTTTTTTCGATATCTCCTATCATTTTCGAAAAAACCGATATTTTCGAAAATACGATAGAATTGCAATTTTCGAAATTCGAAAATTTCAATATCTCTAACTGTTTTCAAGATATAGTAATTTCGAAAAACCAGTATTTTGTATGAAAAATCACTGTAATTTCTGCAATAATGCAAACATCGATATGATCTGAATTGTGCTCGCCTAGCACATATTTTTCGCCTTACATTGGAAATTTTCATCTCTCCTCATTACTCGTTAAAATCGCAAATAATGTTTTTCAAAGAATAATCACTGTATTTTTTGCAAAAATGCAAATACCGAGATGATCTTGTTTGTGCTGAGTTCGATTCGCCGAGAACAATTTTTCGTCCATACATTGGAAATTTCCAACTTTACTCGTTACTCGCTTAAGAACACCTGTAGGTGTATCAGCTATAGATGTACATGTAAAACTAATGTAAAAACTAATTGAAATCCTTTGATTTCTTCGGACATGTATGAAGTGAGTAAGAAGCTTAACTAAAACTACAATAGGTGACTATCTCACTTAAAGAAGGACATTTCAATAGATTTATTTGCTGTATCTAAGCTTAAAGACTTTATCATTATCATCTTCTTATTCCTTGAGTTAAATCTCTATCCGTTTCGTATAAATACAGCCGATTATCTTTACACATTCTCACAAGTTATACATCATCTCCGAACTAACCTTGCAGCTCTAGCTATAAACATTTAGCAAAATAACGTTGTAACGTTAGGTATGTAAGTAAAATAATGGCAACATTTCTAATGAATACTTTCCGCATATTTCTTGTATTTACCATAAATACGAAGGAAAAAATTTATCATAACCATAACATGAATACATTATTCGACGACGAGTACATCTACATTCGTTTTCATATTCATTTGCATAAATGTAAACGCGGTGTTGCATGCAAATTATAATAATACAACAATGCCACAAATGTAAAACTCGGAAAGTATATGAGGTCATATTGAAATTTAAGTTCTTAAGATGTTTATACCCTTCACCATAGTGTGAAGGGTATATTAAGTTTTTTCTGTATGTAACGCATTGAAATAATCCTTTGCGATATAACCATGTCCATCTGTTTAAGTCACTCTATCGTCCACTCTACTTTTGCACCCGAGTGTCTTTTCTCCATGGGCAGGTCAAGTTCAGAGATGGGCTATATTGGCGCACGTTTTGGTATAGCCTCATTTGAGGGGTTTAGCTACATTTTTGGACCGAACCACTTGCAACTTAACATTTGAAGTTACCTCAAAAAAATGTCAATTGTCAGGCGCTTAGCTACACTGATCGAACTACAGTCGAAATCGCTTATAACGTCTTCGTTTACAAGTCATATCTCTGTCCTTTGTATTTCACACAAATAATTTTAACTTATAACGTCATGGCTTATAGTGTCATATCGGTTGTAACGTCGGATTTTTGCGAAATATTTGAATTTTGCTATCGGTTAAAACGTCAAACCATACGAGATGGAAAAATTGTTCTCAATATGTATTTTTATTTTTCCCATTTTTCATATCTCGACGAGATAAAGCGATATAGCGATGTCCGTCCATCAGTCCGTCTGTCCATTATAAATTGTAATCAAACTCCGCAATTATGGACCGTGGTGCAATGGTTAGCACGTCCGCCTTATACTCAGCAGGTCTGCGGTTCGAATCCCAGGCCAAGCAACATCAAATTTTCAACGGTGGCATTCAATAATGCTGGCGACATTTCCTGAGTATTTAAGCCATACAACATCGCTACAAGTGGTGTCGTAAGACACGCCGTTCGGACTCGGCAATAAAAAGTAGGTCCCATATCATTGAGCCAATATGAATTGGCGTGCACTCATTGATATGAGAGAAGTCTCCCTTGACCCTTCAGGGATGTTGTGGGAACATATGTATTCACGAAATTTGGTGTGGAGGTCGTCTCCACATCAGAATAGATCGCTAATGTTATTGGTGTGATCGTGAAATATTTTGTGGGTGAAATGGACCAAAAACGAAATTTTTATTCGAATTTGTATCTGCTCTGTAGGGTGCAATCATAGTCCGAAAAGCGCGAAATTTTAAGTAACGTGTGTATAATATTGTACTACTCTCAAAGTCATCGCTCACTCAATTATTTGTTCATTAGTTTATTACTCTCTAGATTATCTTTCACTCACTCATTACGTTGTTTGCTCTCGTACTCATGGCATAGGCATTGTGGCCTGCTGACAACGTAACGAGAACAGACTCGGATAGTTAAATACAATCTACAGACACCATCGGACATAGATGCAGAAAATAAATCAAATAAAGAATAAAACAAGTAAGAAAAGTCTATAGTCGGACGGAGCCGACCATGGGATACCCTATACCACTATCCCTGGACAATCGCTCTCCACGGAACTTCTTTTCAATGATTGTGAAAATTTAATTATCAAATATCAGAGATGTAATGTATAATACTTATGACCAAAACCAAAACTTATCTAGCATGACAAAGACATTTTTGTAGCAGGAAAGGAAAATTTAGTTCACACAAACTAAAATGTAATGAAACCCACTTATGTAGTACCACTACTTTCGTTGTATAACCGCTACTTTATTGAAATTTTTACCAATTTCACACAAAAGTTTCAGTCCATTTAACCCGCTAAGTATTATCTGATCTTCACGTTCGTTTGTACGCTTCTTCTTCATCATAAACTCAAACTTTGTTTAAAATTTTGCGGGTTATTATTTTGACCTACAGAGCCGCTACAAAATTGGTTAAAATTTTGTTTTTGGTCCATTTCATTCCCTGAACATTTCACGATCATCAGCAAAAACTAATCATATCTACTCTGGCCCGAACCTCCTTAAAAAATTCGTTACAATCGGTCCATAATTGCGGCCTTAAGCTTGTATACATTTTTTAATGGACGGACACACATCGCTAAATCGCTTTATCTCGTCGAGATATGAATTTTGGCGAGATATGAAATTTGGGGTCTAGGACGAATATTTCGTGGTGTTACTTTTGGAGAGACAATATGTAGCATGGGATAAAAATGTGGTTCTCTACACAGAACCCATTATATATTAGGCAGTAGGCCCGTTATCTAGCAAACACTTTATTGCAATTTACATCAGAGAAAAGGTCAGTAGTTGTTTCCCATCTGTAGGCTACTTTGCGAAATATATATGTCCTCAAGGAATTAAAATATCGACCAAAAATAAAATTTTTATATTTCTTACAAAAGTAATGGTCCATTTCACCCGCTAAAGAATATCAGATCATCATTCAAAATTGTAGGCATCTTTTTCGACCTATACTCTTACCCGGTGCAAAATTTCGTGACTATTGATGTATAATTGCGACTTCTAGCGAGTTTATTATTACACTACAAACAAATAACGGAATATATCAGGCTGTAACTCTGTTATCTGATCATGCACACCAATATAATTGGCATCAATTGAAAGGTCAAGCGTTCCACTTTCAAGTATATCTCACTTGTCCCGAATGTCACTTCCAGGAATTAAGATATAAGCTGTATATTTAAAATTTTCACAATTTTCACACAAAAGTTTTGGTCCATTTAACCCTCTAAATATTATCCGATCGCCATCTCAAATTGCAAGCTTCACCTTTGTGATATACTCTTACCTTATTTAAAATTACGCGTTGATCGGACTATTATTGAGACCTACAGAGCCGCTAGAAAATTGGATAAATATTATGTTTTTGGTCCATTTCACCCGCTAAATATTTCACGATCATCACCAATAAGAATAGGGATCTATTCTGATCTGAACCCGACCTACATACAAAATTTCGTGATGATCGGTCCATAATTGCGGCCTGGAGCGTGTTTACAATTTATAATGGACAGACGGACGGACGGACGGACGGACTGACGGACGGACACACATCTCAAAATCGCTTTATCTCGTCGAGATATGAAGATTGGTATACCACATTGGGGGTCTCCGACGAATATTTCGCGGTGTTACATGAATTTTTACCAAAACAAACTTATAATACCCTTTTCCACATTGTGGTATAAGGTATAATGAAAAAGAAACTCCTGCAGAGTTTTATTTAAACAACTAGTAGGGACATGGTTGGTATCTGCTACTACACGTGTAAGCTTATGACATAAAAGAAGCTTGCACTTTTACATGATGATCAGATAGTTTTTAGCGGATGAAATGGACCGAATCTTTTGTATGAAAATTGGAAAAATTTTAATATATATATTATATCTTTATTCCAGGTAGACACATTCCGCCTACGTTAGTTATTTATATTGTCAATTATATTGATGTACGTTCTCAGATAACAGAGTTACAGCCTAGTATATACAGAAATTTCACTGTTTTAATTGTGTATTTAGTAACCATCACCAGGCTAGAGTTCGCAATTATAGTTTAATACTGACAACATTTTACACGGGGTAAGAATTTTGGTCAAGAAAGATGCCAACAATTTTGGATAATGAGCTGATAGTTCTTAGCGAGTGAACTTTTGTGACAAATATATCCAAATTGAATTTTTGGTCTATATTTTATTTCTAGGAGACATATTTTGGCAATCAACGAAAATAAACTTGAAACCCAACATGAATATATCGAATAGATAACCGAACTACTGCCTAACATATAAGTGGTTTTTTATTGTTGTGATTTTCTTGCATGGGTGACGTAGGGGATGAAAGATACCAAGGAAGGGTCCTGACCGGTTTTAACATGGCAAAGCCCAGGATTTATCTTGGTCTCTCTTTCATCTCAAGTGGACACTGACCTCCACGTGGTGTCACCTGAAGAACTGCCTTTAACACCCGTTAAAGGTAGTGAGCTAACATGTGCCGCGCGTTCACCCATAAAAACGTTAAAAACTTGGGTTTGGGCGTCGGGTTAGTAACCCTCCCCTAGAAAAAACAGCCTACTATGAAAAAACGAAAGAAAAGAAAAACAAACCCCTCTAAAGTTGACGAACCCCGCAAACGTTTTAAGGACCATGATCTGCGAATCTGCACCTGGAATGTTCGCACTCTTTATAGAGAAGGTGCAGTCTTCGCATTGGCAGACGTACTTGAAAAGTACAAGGCCGATATTACTGCCATACAGGAAATACGACGGATTGGGAAAGGCGTCACAACAACACCTAAAGGTGACGCACTGTATTATAGCTGCCATGACGTAAAGCATGAGTTTGGTTGCGGATTCGTAGTTAGTCGGAGACTAAAACATCTGGTATCCAGCTTCACCCCAGTGAATGAAAGACTTGCTGCAATTCGAATAAAAGCTAAATTCTTCAACATCAGCTTTATTTGCACTCATGCTCCCACTGAAGAAAAGGACGAACAGACCAAAGATATATTTTACGAGCGCTTAGAAGAAACATATGACCGTTGCCCTGCCCATGACATTAAAATCATTCTAGGCGATTTTAATGCCAAAATTGGAAAGGAGAATATCTTTGGGCCAACAGTCGGGAAATTCAGTCTCCACAGTGAAACATCTGACAATGGTATGAGGCTGATAGACTTTGCAGCTGAAAAAAACATGGTAGTTAGCAGTACCAGATTTAATCACCTCGATATTCATAAGGGCACCTGGCTGTCTCCTGATCAAAGAACAAGTAATCAAATTGATCATGTTGTGATAGATGGAAGACATTCATCCAGCGTGTTGGATGAACGGTCTTTCCGAGGCGCAAACATTGATTCGGACCACTACCTTGTTGCAGCAAATGTACGTACCCGTCTAAACGTTGCAAATAAAGCACGAACAGACACAACGCGGAAGTTGGACATCGATAGGCTGCAAACACAACAGATAGCCACAGCATATTCCACTCAACTAGCCCAATTGCTTAACGCGAGCACTCCTTGTCCCGATAACATAACAGCACAATGGCAAAATATTGTCCACTCCATACAAACAGCCGCAAAATCCATACTTGGATTCCAGAGACCTCCACAAAGGAATTCATGGTATGACCAGGAGTGTCGTGATGCTACCGAAGTTAAAAATGCGGCATATAGAGCTACTTTACAATCAGTAGCAACGCGTAGCGCACGAGAGAGATATCGGGAGAAAAGGAGAGAAGAGAAACGTCTTTTCCGCAAGAAAAAGAGAGAAATGAAAAAGCGGGAGTGTGAAAAAATCGAGGTGTACAGGAGCCAGAATGAAGTCCGAAAATTCTACCAAAGAGTAAAACATCAAACAGCTGGCTTTGGTACAGGCACATTCTCCTGTAAAGACCAGCAAGGTAATCTGGTAACAGATACAGAGAGCGTGCTCAGGATATGGAAGGAAAATTTCTCCAATCTGCTGGTATCCAATAGTAGCGAAGACGATGATACCACAGAACCAATCCCAGAAGATGGTATAGAATGTATACCACCCGGCCAAGATGAGGTAAAAACAGCAATCAACCGGCTGAAGAATAATAAAGCAGCAGGTGCCGATGGCTTACCAGCCGAGCTGTTTAAAACCGGAGGCGACGGGCTGATAAGGTGTATGCATCAGCTAGTTAGCACCATCTGGCAGGAAGAGCGCGTACCCGACGATTGGAACCTGAGCATCCCATGTCTCGTCCACAAGAAAGGAGATAAGACTGTATGCTCCAACTATAGGGGCATAAGTCTTCTCCCTATTGCCTATAAGATAGTGTCAGGGATACTGTGCGAACGACTAAAGCCAATGGTCAACGAAATAATTGGACCATACCAATGTGGCTTTTGACCTAGTATCCCCACAAAGCTCATCCGGCTTTGTAAAATGACTTTAACTGATACTAGGTCCTCAGTTAAAATTGGAAAGAACCTCTCCGAAGAATTTTGTACCAAAAGAGGTTTCAGACAAGGAGACAGCCTTTCGTGTGACCTATTTAACATTTTGTTGGAAAAGGTAATATGAGATGCAAATGTCAAAAGAAATGCCACATGGCGGTGCACGCAGAATCGGCAGGCCTAAGCTTCGATGGAGCATACAAGTGGATGAAGAAATGGAAAGGCGCGGTATTCCAAAAAGTCAAGCGAAAAACAGAGAGGAATGGAGATCTTTTCTTAGTTCGGTCTATGGAACAAATGTTCTGTATGGGCCAACTAAGTAAGTAAGTAAGATTTTCTTGCATAGAACTACATTTACAGAAAAGTTTTCAAATCATGAAAGGAGTATTCCAGGGTTTTAAATTGTTAAAAATTACAATGCTGTGAGGGAACTTGAAGTTTTTGTGATAACTTTGGAAAAAGTAATGTAGTAGTACCTCGAAATAATGGTATTTTTTCATTAATCGATTCGACAAAAATCACCGAAAACTATTTTAAAAATGCTTTTAATTCTTGGTAATCCCCTAAACATTTAGGCCAACGAGATTATGGAAATAATGATTTTAGACCCCAAGCATGTTTGGACGAAATCCATTTTAGACAATTTGGATTCGATTCGAGCGCACGATAACTATCGAAGGATCAACCTATTTGGTTCAAATTTTGTTTCTCGTAAATTTAGTCCAAACTTTCCTTAATTACCCCCACAAAAGTTCAAACATTTTCGCTAAGATTATTTGCACAATAGTTCCAGAAGGGACTAACCGAGTCGACTTCCTGAGTCGACGCCAAATAAACTGAGTAGTGTCTAAGATAACGCTCGAAGAGAGAAACCGGTTTTGTCTTACTTCTGTACATCGTATCATTTCTTAGAGACTTGTGCCTCCCACAAAAATTTTGGAAAGAGTGCCGTTTAAGGACTCGTCTCGGATTGTTGGTTTTTTTTTTCTTTGTGGTCCTTGCTACGGCTGTACAATTTTTCGTAATATTTTATCCTAACTCAGTTTAAGTTCGAAGATGAGCCATATCGGTCCACTCCCTCGGGTACCCCCAACAAAAACACTTCAAATATGTTCGCAAAAATTTTGCGCACGATAACACTCGAAAGGACTAACCAATTTGGTCCATACTTTGCACATCGTAATATTTCTACCAGGAATAGGTAAAACAAGTAAGCAAAGGTTATAGTCGGACGGCCCGACCATGTGATACCCTACACCACTGCCCCTGTGAATTAGCTTTCAGCAAATAAAAATTCCTTTATGGAACAAATAAGCTTATTGTAAGAAATAACTTTGTCGATTCTGCCATCTTATCACATCAGTCTTAAATAATCTATATATATAAAGTAGAAAAATGTTTGTACGTTTGTTTGTTTGTTTATTTGTTTGTTTGAAGTTTATGGATTCAAAAACCGCTAAACCGATCTTCTTCAAATTTTCAGAGTGTATCACTGCATGGCCTGAAAGTAACATAGGCTATAAAATGTTTTGAAATTCCGCGTTGATCCGGAGATATAGCATCAGAATCGGAGGTACCTCAAAATATTTAGATGTTGTATGCAAATATCTATAGAATGGTATCTTTTACCATCTCGAAATTTTAGATGTGTGAATGAATTTGGTCTAGAAATACATTTGCCAAGTTATATGTATTGAAATCGGCTCAGTTTTGGATATAGCTTCCATATATATTTTAGGCCGATTTTAGGTATTTGGTGCACGAAACACGCTATATATCTCCGATTTCAATGAAATTTTGAATGTGTGACGGAATTCGGTATAGAAATTAGTGTGACAAATTATATCCAAATCGGTTCAGATTTGGGTATAGCTCCCATATATATTTTCGTCCGATTTCATGTATTTGATGCACCAAACACGCTATGTTTACCCGATTTTAATGAAATTTGGAAGAAAATTGGCCTACAAACAAATGTGTCAAACTATATTATACCTTAGTCGGGGTAGCGAAGCGCACTGGGCTCAGCTAGTAATATAATAATTGTTCCACAAACATTACACTAAGCTTAGGACCTACAGTTTATCGCCGAGTCCGAACGGCTTGTCCTAAGACACCAATTATTGAGAAGCTTTTTATGGCTAAAACACTCAGAAAATGTCGCCAACGTTACTGAGGTGTATTTTGCCACCGTTGAACGATTGATGTGAAGTTGAAATATAGATCCACTCTATGGAATAATATTAGAAACGAAGAAAAAAATGTAAAATTTCCATGTTTTGATATATCTAATAGGGTGCCACCGTGGTGCAATGGTATGCACGCCCGCCTTTCACGCTGAATGCCCGGGTTCGGTTTCTAGATCAGGCCAAATGAAATTTTCAACGGTGGGAAAATACCCCTCAGTTATGATTGTGACATTTTATAAGTATTTCAGACATAAAAAACTTGTCTACATGCCGTGTCTTATGACAAGTCGTTCGGACACGACGATAAACAGTAGGTCCCTTATCATTGAACTAGTATGAATCGGGGTGCGCTCATTCATATGAGAGAAGCCTCCCTTGTCCCTACTGGGATGTTTGTGGAACAATTATGTATACCATTATACGTTTCTAATAAAAGTTCCAAAATTGGAAAATTGACATTGGTCCTTTTTGGAATACACCTAATATAAATAAATCTATGTATAAGCCGCTGCAAATATACTCAATTACAATGCAATTTGCCATATCTGAACGCGAAATTTTCTGCTCCAATTTTATTTAACACTACAAATGCTATATACAAATTTTCAAAGGGAACATTGTGAGTTTATTGAAGATCTATCGTCCAAAAAAGTGCACCTGTACCATACATACATATGCTTGGAAATGCACGCGATTCTGTGCTTTTTAGGGTATTTCGAAAATAGTTCATTGTGTATATATATTGTGATATCAAACATATATTTTAACCTGTAAAAAATCTAATAATTTATGACTCCCAAAAGTATTCATATTTAATTACACTGTGCAGCAGCATTTTTGGGGGGTGGAAAATTTCATTTGGGGATGAAAGCCCTTGATGAGTATACTAAGAACCCAAAAGGAAATTTTCGCCATAAGTCAAGTTTCTGAGATATCGCGCGATGAAGTTTTTGATTTTTTTCCTATAATACTTGGGAAAATAGCTCCATACCTCTGTTTGACGTTGTTGTAGCATCGTTTTGAGGTGACATGTCTTCAGTCAAATCGATTGGCGAATCTTTTTGTAGAACATTTCATTCTTCTAACTCGATGCTTTTCATGTCCTTTTCGTCCTTTATTTATTGAACCGTAGTGAAAGTACCACAAGATGAGATTTTTCAGCATCCAAATATTCTACAAAAATGTTTCTCAGAAGATTTTAGGTACGGTTCTCTTTGATAACTAATCGATTTTGTCCCGTTTTCATTGTCATTTTTGACATTTATTCGGACTTGGTTCAGAATTAAACTATGTTTTGTTTTTCTGTATATTCGTTATTGGTTATGCATAGGTATGTAGACATTACCAATGGGTATTGCTTATGTAGACATCTGGGGTGCTTCCGAAATATTTACCACAAATAGCTCTTGTAATGATGAACATGTTAATAACAAATTTTCTTGGAGGATAGATCCGGTTATCTCAGTTTTTGAACCGGATATTCCGACATTAAAATTGATTTTTGAACCGGTTTTAAGTAACCGATTAAACTTATATGTATACCATTAAAAAGTTTGACCTATGGCAAAACTGTCCTTCCGGGTTCATCATATTATCATCATCGAAATTCATAGCCAAAAAGAATTTTCCACCCCCAGCCTTTGATCTCCATATTTGCACGTACTGAAATTTTTCCTTAAAAACGGTTTAAGAAAACGGGTTTTTTGTTCTAGAATTGCAACTAGCAAAGTTTTCATAAGCGACTTAATTTAATTTGATTGACAACTCTATAAGCTTTTTAATGGTATACATATAAGTTTAATCGGTTACTTAAAACCGGTTAAAAAATCAATTTTAATGTCGGAATATCCGGTTCAAAAACTGAGATAACCGGATCTATCCTCCAAGAAAATTTGTTATTAACATGTTCATCATTACAAGAGCTATTTGTGGTAAATATTTCGGAAGCACCCCAGATGTCTACATAAGCAATACCCATTGGTAATGTCTACATACCTATGCATAACCAATAACGAATATACAGAAAAACAAGTAAGAAAAGTCTATAGTCGGACGGAGCCGACCATGGGATACCCTATACCACTATCCCTGGACAATCGCTCTCCACGGAACTTCTTTTCAATGATTGTGAAAATTTAATTATCAAATATCAGAGATGTAATGTATAATACTTATGACCAAAACCAAAAAGTTATCTGGGATGACAAAGACATTTTTGTAGCAGGAAAGGAAAATTTAGTTCACACAAACTAAAATGTAATGAAAACCACTTATGTAGTACTACAACTTCCGTTGTTTAACCGCTACGTTATTGAAATTTTTACCAATTTCACACAAAAGTTTCAGTCCATTTAACCCGCTAAGTATTATCTGATCTTCACGTTTGTTTGTACGCTTCTTCTTCATCATAAACTCAAACTTTGTTTAAAATTTTGCGGGTTATTATTTTGACCTACAGAGCCGCTACAAAATTGGTTAAAATTTTGTTTTTGGTCCATTTCATCCCCTAAACATTTCACGATCATCACCAAAAACTAATCATTTCTATTCTGGCCCGAACCCAATCTCCTTAAAAAATTTGTTACAATCGGTCCATAATTGCGGCCTTAAGCTTGTTTACAATTTTTAATGGACGGACACACATCGCTAAATCGCTTTATCTCGTCGAGATATGAATTTTAGCATACCAAATAAGAGGTCTAGGACGAATATTTCGTGGTGTTACATAAACTTTTGGAGAGACAATATGTAGCATGGGATAAAAATGCGGTTCTCTACACAGAACCCATTATGTATTAGGCAGTAGGCCCGTTATCTAGCAAACACTTTATTGCAATTTACATCAGAGGAAAGGTCAGTAGTTCTTTCCATATGTAGGCTACTTTGCCAAATATATATGTCCTCAAGGAATTAAAATATCGACCAAAAATAAAATTTTTATATTTTTCATACAAAAGTAATGGTCCATTTCACCCGCTAAAGAATATCAGATCATCATTCAAAATTGTAGGCATCTTTTTTGACCTATACTCTTACCCGGTGCAAAATTTCGTCACTATTGATGTATAATTGAGACTTCTAGCGAGTTTATTATTGCACTACAAACAAATAACGGGATATATAAGGCTGTAACTCTGTTATCTGATCATGCACACCAACATAATTGGCATCAAGTGAAAGGTCAAGCGTTCCACTTTCAAGTATATCTCACTTGTCCAGAATGCCACTTCCAGGAATTAAGATATAAGCTGTATATTAAAATTTTTCACAATTTTCACACAAAAGTTTTGGTCCATTTAACCCTCTAAATATTATCCGATCGCCTTCTCAAATTGCAAGCATCTCCTTTGTGATATACTCTTACCTTATTTAAAATTACGCGTTGATCGGACCATTATTGAGACCTACAAAGCCGCTAGAAAATTGGATAAATATTAGGTTTTTGGTCCATTTCACCCGCTAAATATTTCACGATCATCACCAATAAGAATAGGGATCTATTCTGATCTGAACCCGACCTCCATACAAAATTTCGTGACGATCGGACCATAATTGCGGCCTGGAGCGTGTTTACAATTTATAATGGACAGACGGACGGACGGACGGAGGGACGGACGGACACACATCTCAAAATCGCTTTATCTCGTCGAGATATGAAGATTGGTATACCACATTGGGGGTCTCCGACGAATATTTCGCGGTGTTACATGAATTTTTACCAAAACAAACTTATAATACCCTTTTCCACATTGTGGTATAGGGTATAACAAAACATAGTTTAATTCTGAACCAAGTCCGAATAAATGTCAAAAATGACAATGAAAACGGGACAAAATCGATTAGTTATCAAAGAGAACCGTACCTAAAATCTTCTGAGAAACATTTTATTAGAATATTTGGATGCTGAAAAATCTCATCTTGTGGTACTTTCACTACGGTTCAATAAATAAAGGACGAAAAGGACATGAAAAGCATCGAGTTAGAAGAATGAAATGTTCTACAAAAAGATTCGCCAATCGATTTGACTGAAGACATGTCACCTCAAAACGATGCTACAACAACGCCAAACAGAGGTATGGAGCTATTTTCCCAAGTATTATAGGGAAAAAATCAAAAACTTCATCGCGCGATATCTCAGAAATTTGACCTATGGCGAAAATTTCCTTTTGGGTTCCTAGTATACTCATCAAGGGCTTTCATCTCCAATAGAAATTTTCCACCCCCCAGACTTTGAGTTCCATTTCGTGTCACAGTGTTATACGCCAGGAGGGGGTGGTTGCGTTCACCAAAATTAATATTTCAAAAAAAAAACTTTAACGGTGTCGACACCGGGTGCATTTTGGAAAGAGATGGCGAAGCGACCCTATACTGCAATATACATATGAAATTCAATTGAACAATTAATATGCTATGGCTCCAGGTAATTTGCAATAATGCTGGGAATTTCTCTATCATGGTAGAGACAAGTTGTTGCATGGGAGGAAAATGTTGCATTCTACACAAAACTTATTATATATTAGGCAGAAGGCCCGTTAGTTACCCAGGAGAATTATTGCAATTTGCATCAGGGGAAAGGTCAGTAGTTACTTCCCTCCAGGAAGTAAAATATGGCCCATATTTTAAATTTTTATATTTTTCATACAAAAGTAATGGTAATATGAGATCATCATCCAAAATTGTAGACATGTTCTTCGACCTAAACTCTGACATCGTGCAAATCTCGTGACTATTGATCTATAATTGCGAACACTAGCGTGCTTCTGATTACACTACAAAGAAATAACTGGATATATTAGGATGTAACTCTGTTATCTGAGCACTTACATCAACATAATGGTCATCAATTGAAAGGTCAAGAAATGACCTTCCAAATATTATTGACGTGGGCGAACTCTGTCTTCGAGAAATAAAGATTTAAGCTGTATATTAAAAATTTTCACACAAAAGTTGTGGTCTATTTAAACCTCTAAATATTATCTGATCACCATCTCAAATTGCAGGCTTCTTCTTTGTCATATACTCTTACATTAGTTAAAATATCGAGGCGATCTGACTATTATTGCGACCTACAGAGCAGCTACAAAATCGGATAAAAATTATGTTTTTGGTCCATTTCACCCACTAAATATTTCACGATCATCACCAATAACAATAGGTGTCTATTCTGGTCTGACCCGACCTCCGCGCAAAACCTCGTGGCGATCGCTCCATAATTGTGACCTGGAGTTTGATTACAATTTATAATAGACAGACGGACGGACACACATCTCAAAATCGCTTTATCTCGTCGAGATATAAAAATTGGAATGCCACATTAGGCGTCTCCGTCGAATATTTAGCAGTGTTACATGATTTTTTCCCAAAACAAACTTATAATACCCTTTCCACATAGTGGTGTAGGGTATAAAAATTCGGAAAAGAGCAGTTTAAGACCTCTTTTCGAATCATTTTCCTTTTGTTGTAACAACTTGTGTTCGCTACTTCCATACTTCCTGAGAAAATGGCATGAAAGCTGTAAAAACCCGCTATGGCACCATGTGTTGTGGATGGACCACGCTGAAACTCTCGAACGAATAAACCGATTCGATGCAAAATTTGGCTATAGTAATATTTTGTACAAAGTTAAATCAAGTTCTATGTGTATCTCCCCCACAAAAGTTCACAACTTTTCGCTAAAATGATGCGCACGATAATTCTCGAAGGCAGTAACCGATTTGGTCTATATTTTGGACATTGTGATATTTCTACGAGACATAGATCAGGTTAGGATATGGATAATCTAGGTCAACTCCTTCGGATTCCTCCCATACCAAATTTCGGAAAAGTCCAGTTTATGACCTCCTCTCGAATCGTTTTGATTTTTCTTGCAGTGGCAAGTCCATACTTCTTGAGAAAACAACAAAAACTGTAATGGTTGGTGCGCACGACAACTCAGGAACCGAATACTGCGTTGGTCCACACATTGCATATCGTAATATTTCTTCGAATATTAGATGAAATTCGAAGATGGTATTTATAGGTCCATTCATTCCGGTACCCCGGTCCGGTCCACGCAAAAAATTTGAGATTTTCTCCAAATGCATTACTTTGTCGGCATAAGCCCAAATTTCTGAAGATCACCTAAATATTGCAAATTGCGCTAATGTGTCTGCTAGATAACAGGCCTACTGCCTAATATATAGTGGGTTTTTTGTAGAGAACCACAGTTTCCTCCCATACTTCAAATTCCCAGTTCTGGCATTATTGTAAATTACGTGGAGCCTCAGCGTATTAATTGTCCAACTGGATTTTTATACATATGTTACAGCATGGGGTCGCTTAGCCACTTTTTGCAAAATGTACTCGGTGGGGTCAAAATACCCCTCTGTAATGTTGGCGACATTTCCTGAGTATTTCAGCCATGAACAACTTCTTTACAAGTGAAGTCTTAGGACACGGTAAAATCCACAAAGTTATTTCATACAATGACCTTATCTGTTAAATAAAGGATTTTTGATGTGCTAGTAGCTAATTTCAGAGGTATTGGTGTAGGGTATCACATGGTCGGCCCCGTCCGACTATAGCATTTGCTTACTTGTTATAAATAAAATAGTACCCAAGTTCGTATGTAGTAAATGCTGTAACAATAAACCGAACGCGAATGTCATGTTCGCGAAATGCCATCTCGAAACAAAAAATTCGGAGCGTTTATTTTTGCTTTTATTTGCCATCATCAACACAAAGTCTTGCAACGATACATCCCAATATCACTTAATATATCGTCTTGTAGTTAAACATCATGCAACGCCATGTGACATTGCAAAAGTTCTGCATTTATAGAAACGACGACAAGAGCAAAAATATCTGCCTTCCATATTCGAATGGCACGGGTAATAGTTGTAACATGTTGTTCGCAAGAGATGAATTTGAATCAGGAATAGTGTTAACTTTGCCATTATTTTCCTTATAGTCGTCGAAGCGATGAGTATCAAACCAACCATTCAAGGAACTATGTACTTACATATATGTGTGTACATTCACAATCACAAGTTGCAATGTCATTAGAATAGTGCGTGCAAAAAGAAAGATCGGTAAGGTTATAATATTTAGGTATCGAGCCCAAAACGGCACACAGAAAGACATGACTTTGAGTCAAGTTGGAGACATTATATATGGCAGCGGTACATACACTATTGCCCCATGGCAGTAATTGCTACATATCTCAGCTTTGTAAAAAGTACTCTAGAAATGGTGACATAATATCTTCGACGCACAACAAAACTTAGCCATGTCTTATCTTAAGAACTCGAGTTTGAGGAGAACCTTTTTTTATTTAGTAGGTTCACTGTATTTTTTGTTAACCTTTGCGGTAACCTTATTGTATTCAATTGCACGTCTCTGAATGTCATTTACTCCGAAATTAAGTTTTGGGCTGCTACTGCTGAAGCTATTCTTAAGAGGAATGTATTATAATTCTATTACCTTCCACCAATGCGATCTCTTAAGTAGCACTGTGGCAATAGGTCCCGCTAAATATGATGGCATGGCACACCATTCAAACTAAATGTAAATGGTAACAATGAGGAATATACAAGGCTGTAATAATAACATTGTTCGCATTTGAAAATTCCTCCATGAATGAGCGTAGCGTGGCGGATGCGGCAGTACTGTGTCATTTGTAAGACATTCGTAATAAATGTTATTTATAAATATGTATTTTCTTTTCTGATGTGAATATTATTATGGTTGGAATTTAATAGCAAAGGACGGTTAAATCCGCTATCCTATTGAGAAATGTGTTTGATGTTGTATATGTATATTGGACTATGTGAATATGACTTATGAATTTTAAGAAGTAAACAAGTATGAGTCAGTTTTGTCGACCGAGATATACCCTAGGAAAAAAACAAGTAAAAAATAGTTAAGTTCGGCAAGGCCAAACTTTTTATACCAGCTACCCTAAAATATTCTCAACTACAATAAAATAACTAGTTTCCATTCCTGTCCACAATTATAGGTAGAGAAGTTTTTCGACCTCGGATACACCAAATGCCTAATTAGGTCAGAATATGTATCTAAAAATATCTTCAATCTGGCGGTATGTTTATATTGAAGCTATATCAACGTGCTGTTGATAACACTGTGCAACATTTTTGAGCCAATCGCGTGCAAACAACTTCTGTCCAGAATTTTATAAAAGTTGAGGACCAATAGGCAAAAACCATATTTGGGTTTTGTTTTCTTAGATCGGGTTCGGTTTTTGTGGCCTCATCTAAGGGGTAGTTTACACTATATGTAAATGTCATATGACACGAAATAAAAATATTCCATATCTACCCACGGAGGCAATGTGGAGACGTAGTTTTTTACATTTTTGCTGGTGTGGATGCGCAGAGTAAATCGCGTAAGGAAAATCTCCAATATTGTACATATTAGCGAATATATAACGATGGGAAATTTCATGTCATATGACATTTACATATAGTGTAAACTACCCCTAAACATGGTTAAAGATCGAATTTTTTAAACAAATCGGGGCTGTATCTCTGAAACCAATACGAATCTTGTTTTGACATCTGCAGCAAACTTGTAGATAAGAGCAAGAAGAAAATATTTGGATAAAAAGTGAACTCGAAAAACTGCATTTATTGCCTCAAATTTTATAATATATCTAAAATTGTGTAAATTGTGTATATTTCGCAGCGTATCTCCCAAAATGTTAAATTCTACTTAATGTTAACCTTTGAGAAAATATTCTCTGGAATGTAATACACAACTCTTCAGAACATTATATTGTTGTAAAATGTCTCTATCGCCTTGTTTATAGAAAAATTTTCAACAACAATTTGGTAAATATTTCAATAATTCATTGAAATCCCCAACATGAGAATAAACAGCCTGTGTGAACATTGTTTGAAATAAGTTCTGTAAAAGGTATGTTATGAAATACCTCTAAACAACGCGAAATAACCATTTTAGAGTTTCAGAATGTTCTGAAGAATTGATGGCCACAATATTTGGAAAATTTTTAGAATGGTTACTTGTTTCAACTCCCAACAGTTTAGTTGTTACTGACCAGAATTTCAGATATTATGTAAACTTTTCTATATTTTAACGAGTTTGATGCGCTAGATGCATCTTTTCCTAGTTCATATGTTTCACACATATGTTCTACTTCTTTAGGGCTACAATATTGCTGAAGACTGCAAAGTAAAATTCTTATTAGTTTCGGAGATAAAGGTCCGATTACTGGAAAAAAGGCTCATTTTAGGTCGGTTTAGATGAGGCCATAAAATCTTAACCCGATCTAAAAACACAAAACCCAATTAAGGTTTTTGTAGTCTCAATATGTACTTTTAGAAAATGCCCATTAGAAGTTGTTTGCATTTCCCGTGTTGCACAGTGTAATTTTAAGCGGAGAAGTTTTGCGACCACTGTGAACCTTAAATTACAGATAGTTCGATCAACTAGTTCTCAAAACTCGTAAAGTCTGGAGGTATCGTTAAGCCCCCATACCAAAATATGGACCTAGGTTAACAATTTGTGGTGGAGAAGTTTCCCGATTTTTGATAGAGAAGTTTTGTGACTACTGGAAATGTCAAACTACAGGTCGTTCAATCAAAAAATGTAGCTAAAATTCTATAAAAAATGGAAAATCGGGAGGTACTCCTATATATATTTGGAGAAGTTTTGTGACCACTGGTAACCCCAAATATATAATAACAGGTAGTTTGGTCAAAATGTGTAGCTACAATCTAGAACATACCTAGAGCGGTACCTCTATGTGGGCTATATCTAAACAGGGAACTATGCTGAAAATTGCTGGCAGAGAAGTTTCGTGGATGAAGGGAACCTCAAATGTCAAATTACGGTTATTTTAGTCGAAACATGTAACTAAGGCCCAAAAATACCCAAAATCGTAATGTTACATGGAGATTATACCTAAACATATGTTGAACATTTTTGATGGAATTTTTTGGATTTTTTGAAATAAAATGTAGATAAAACCCTCAATGTGCCGAACAAAAATAAGCCCTACAACAAAACATTCACAGTTTTTCGTCGAGAAGTTTCGCGTATGCAGTGAAACTCATGTGTCAAATTGGGGGTAGTTCAGTCAAAATTTTTGGTTAATAACCGTAGGTACCGTTATATGACGCTATACCAAAACATGGACCTAAGAACCTCAAATGTCAAATTACAGCTAGTTCGGCTAAAGATTAAAGCTTAAGTCCTCAAAATACCGAAAATCGGGAGGTACAGTTATATGGGGGTTATACCTTTATGCAATAGCCGGACATGGCCAGATCGACTCAAAATTTTATCCTGATCAAAAATGTATGGAATTGGACACTTTTTCAAAAATTGGTTTTTGATTTCCATTAATTTTTGCTGTGGTGTTGTTGCTAATCAGCAAAACATTTCAGTGTATTTTCAGATTTTTTGACTAACGGTTTTAGAAATATCGCGCCTTGAAAAGGTCGAATTCTGTAAAAACGCAAAGAAATACTCATAACTTCTTAATATTGGTCTATATAGAAAAAATCTTTTTTGAATTTTTTGATTTTTATCAGCTATCTAATAAAAAATATAAAAAAGTTAAAACAGTGGGCTTGGTTGAATTTTTCACGATTAATTACAAAAATTGTAATAAATATTTTGTAGTGGAATTAATTTTTTTAAACTTGTCAATACAATTTTTCCTTTACACCAGTGCACAGTGGTCCCACTTGTATGGAAAAGAGTGCCAAAAATAGTTCTAATCGAGCTACCGCCTCGAAATTTTAAACGTAGGTTTATAACAAGCCAAAAAGATATAAAACCATTTTTAGTGGATGTAGGTCCATTTTTGGTTATAGCTCCCATAGAAAGGTACCGCCCGATTTGTGGTATTTTGACGATTTTGGCCAAATTAACCAACCGATTTGGATGTCATTTTGCATTTTGAGTTCTGAGTGAATAAACTACCTCCTTGCAGAAAATATTCAATATAGGTCCACGTTTAGGTATAGCCGCCATATAAATGTACCCTCAGATTTTCGGTATTTTGACAATATTAGCGAAATTTTCCAACTGATTTGGCTGTAATTTGGCATTTTGAGTTCTGAGTGAACCAAATACCTCCATGCAAAAAATGGTCAATATCGGTCTACGTTTAGGTATAGCCCCCATATAAACGTACCTCCCGATTTTCGAAATTTTGACGATTTACCCACATTTTCCAACCGATTTGGCTGTAATTTTGCAGTTTGAGTTCTGAGTGAGCAAAATACCTCCTTGCAAAAAATGTTCAGTATAGGTCCAAGTTTAGGTATAGCTCCCATATAAACGTACCTCCCGATTTTCGGAATTTTGAAGATTTTACGGGCGTGGTATAAGAGGGATAACTTAGCGGGTGGCAGATGGGGGCAGCTGGACTTTTTTTAATCGTAAACTAGAGACTTTCCCCTGCATTCTAAAAAAATTTCGAGACTCACAAATGCTCACAACATTAGTAAAACTCAACATAAATTAATAGTAATTATATTAAAAATACCAGAAAAAGTCATTTATTAAGAATTTATTTTTAATGAGGTTAGAAAACGAATTATGAATTTGTTTTTTTGTAAAAACATTGCCAATGCCATCACCCATAAGTTTCATTTTGAAAATTGCATATTTACCTCTCCAATTTTTTATAATTTTACTCATAACCTACGAATGCTTTGCGGAGGTATTTTTCGTTTTTAAGGCTTCACATACAAATCACAACTTCTTCGACTTAACTTGGCGTATAACCACTGTAAATTTACAAAAATAAGGCTGGATGTTAAAAATTTGGTATGTTTAGAGAATATTTATTTCAATCGCAATAAAATTTGTCGCCATCAATTTTTCGATTTTTGTCCACGGGCGGAACCACTGTGCAGTGTGAAACATTTGTTATTCTACCAAAAATAAAAAAATAAACTTTTATGATTTGTTTTGTTGTTTTATTTCCGAATTTATCTTCAGCATCTTAAAAACATCTTAATTTTTCGATTTTGAAAATAAATTAATTAACTAAATTGATGATCAAATATCTAAAGCTCAGGAATTATATGAATTTGCATCCGAGCCGAACAATCTATCAAATATTTAAGTGATTTTTGTCTTCAGAAGATGATTATTTATATAAGAAAGAGGATTTGAATTTAAGATATGTAATGGCTAAACCTATCGCGGGCACAAAAAAACTGAATTCAGTAATACCCCTAATGCTGGTATAATAATTGCTTCTTGTAACTTTATGTACGTTTTAAAGATATTTTACGAAATGCAAAATGTCGGCCGAATTTTTTAGAAAGTATGGACTTGCCCCTCGAATACTGTATGGAGACACGACCTTAACATGCATTTGTGTGAAAATCTCTGAAATTTTGTCTGAGAGTTAGACGAAGAAGTGGTCCGATTAGTCCATATAAAAACCTGTATCGAATCGACTATTCTGTTCAAGAGTTTCCCAGCAAAAAGTTTGCCTCCAAAGAGGCAGTTAAATGATATGTACAAGTGATCTGGAAGTGTAAAATGCATTATTTGTGTAAAACAAAAATATTAAGAACTTTATTTCTTCTTCTTCTTTATTTGCCAATCCGTATTCGGACGTTAGCGATCATACAATTACAATTTTGTGTTACCACATTTAACTTAACTAATTGTTTATATTATATTATAACTTTATTACATTAACACAAATTATGAAAATTCTCCATTGAATTCAATCGCAAACATGCGTGTTTCCTCCGCTCTCCATTTAATCCAAGCTGAACTGTTTTTGCTTCATCTGCTAAATGGGTTGTCTTCCCATCACCAGTTAAGATTTCGACATGTACTCCAACAGCACTCAATTCGGAAATTTTCTCCTCGCGAGTTACCGGAAAATGTTCACAAATTAAATATTATTTATTTTGTATTAATAAATGTTTGGAAATGTTAAAACGCTTATCTCTTTTTGTAAAATGTATACCGCTGCCTGCAGAGATGTACAAACTGATTTATGTACATGTAGGGATCTCTAACAACTGCTAATAAAATGTAGCGAACGGAGTGCCTTTTTCACGACTCCGTTTGGACTGCATCCGGATGCTGTTAAATTGTGGGGAATTGGAGTGCCTTTTTCACGACTCCGCTAAACTGCATACGTGTGTTGTTAAAATGTGACAAGTGGATGTGATTTTTTGCGGTTAAAATGTGAGGACTGGAGTGCCTTTTTCACGACTCCGGTTGAACTGAATCAAAACATGCCGTGACAGAACTAGTCCACATTCCACTACTTCCAATTTATTTTGCTGGGTTAGTGAGCACCTTTTTAGCAAAACATTTTGAACTATTGGAATCACGGGAAGAAGTGTACCGATATGACGCATCTTCATAAACTTGATCTATGTTTATATAAACATTAAGAGGACCAAATCGGTTAATGCGTTCGAGAGTTATCGTGTGCTCCAGTCAGACAGGCAGGCGGGCAGAGCTATATTGATTCCAAATTATTTGAAACTTATTTCTCCAAACACAAGTTTCGATGACATTATTTCGATTAGGTACATTTTGATCTTATCAAAGTATATAAACCCTATTTATCTCAAAAGCTGATGGTATAAAAATGCGTTAAGTTCATCCTCGCAACGAGCCGCTACAGCAGCAATGTGATATACGGAAAAATTTTTAGCTGCTAAACAGCTTTTCCTTGATTCAGAAAAGTGATTATGAAGTTGAGTGGACTGGAGACGATCATAGGAAGGGGGTCTGAGCCAAGCGATATTACGGTTTACCAGGACACGACAGACAGGCGAACTGTGACATTATCCTCTTATCCTTGTGGGAGCGTCTCCGTTCACAATGCACAGTATGGAGCTATCAACTTGCTTGACCAGCGCTGTACCCCTCTGGTCATTGCCCATAATGGAATGTCAAGGCTCACGATGACCCTAGCAACACTACCAAAGCGAACTACTATCAGACATCAAAAGCTGGTCACAAACATTTATGGGTGGTATATACATATTAAGCATATATACCTTAGCCGTCCCACACTTTATTGCTACCCCTCACCTACCATTTGTGGGTCAGTCAGATCAGCTTGAACCGAATATAACAACAGCCGTCGGCCTTGGGATTCGTTCGTTCCTTGCGATTTTTTCTCTCCTTTCGGCTTGTTCGCTTCTTGCGATTTGTTTGCTCCTTGCGATTCATTCGTTCTATGCGATTAGCAACCATACCCGATTCCCTCTTTCCAGAATAGTCCAGTCGATCGGCACACTACCACTCACCCGAACGACATCCAGCCGGAGAACTGATCCGATCTACCGACTGCAGACCCGTGTGTTTCCACCCGAGTATTCCCGAACCGAGTATTGCCGAGCCGAGTGTGTCATTCCGAGTACTGTTGAGCCGAGTATCGCCGATCCGAGAGTTGTCGAGCGAGAACTACCGATTCGAGCATTGCCGATCTGAGTACTGCCGAGCCGTGTTCGCCATTCCGAGTACGGCCGAGTATTGACAAGCGAGGACCGCCGATCCCAGTAGCGCCCATCTGAGCACTGAAGAGCCGAGTGTGCCATCCCGAGTACTGTCGAGCCGAGTATCGCCATTGTGAGCACTGCCGAGCCGAGTGTTGCCGACCAACTATGCTTGAAGAGACTTCAACCGAGGCTGTTCCCCAACATAACCAACACTTACTAAAACATCAACCTTTCTCCAACCAATCTGATATTTATATTTACGAAAATACATTAATAAGCAAAATACCATCGCATCTCTTACTTAAGATTTGTGGGCCGTCGACCCTGGCAACTGCTAAGCTGACCTCAGCCCTTAATAAAACGATCCGTTATAGTTGCAACCATCGTACTGTTGTATGTTACAGGTGACGGCGAACCTTGTTTCCAGGATCGCATCGACCTTTATGATTCTCCGACTCTAACAACAATTTCGAGGACATTGTTACGGAGACCGTTGCAATTGAATTAGGGTGTTAGATGCTGCATTTGCTGTGGTTAGAGAGACTGTCGGGGATGTAACATATCCCGACATCGAAGTCGGAGACATACTAGAAGATATTCTTGTGCAGCAAGCAAACTCGAATGTCAACAGTCGTGGAGGCGGCTACCACCAGTGCAGCCTCGGTAGTGCACCCTTTTCCTACACCTATTACATCTCACCGGTGTTGACATGTGGTGGATGCAGATCTGGCAAACGTAACAGATCCATGGCACAAGGGTATTCTCTGTCCGGGGAAGGACCAGGCATTCCCGGATATATTTCCGCCCCCATGGTGAAAAAATACGCGAACTATTGTTATCTTTTAATAATATGAAGTATTTTCCTGACAGCTATAGTCGGCGAGAAGTAAGGACATATTACATATATTTATATGCTCTTACTAACAACAACATATACTTATCCTCTTCAGATGCATTTTGTTTTTTGTCTTCTACAGATGCCTCATTCAGTTATTATGTCCATTAGCTGAAGATGGGAAATTTCTTTCTTTTCCAATTTCATTAACGAGCAGTCCGTGGCATGTGTCAAATTTCATTGATATCTTCTTTTCTCTGTTAAGCAACTGTATCAGCAGATATTAAAATTTCCTCAACGGAAATAAGTTTTCTGCATTCATATCCTTTAGATACACATCTTCATCTTCTTCTTCTTTTTGTTCCTCGTTTTAATGCCAATAAATGGATTGCATTATTGTGTGTGTGTGTGTGTTTGTGCGTATGTGTATGATATTCCAAATACAGATGTGTTCCACACAAACACATACTGACATTTTTACCATCCTCAATAAGCATAATGTTGATTAAACTTGCAGTTGCATCCATTTGTGCCTTTCAAAAATACCAACAAACAAAAGAAAAACTACAGAATTTCAATTAAAAAAGACATTTTAAAATGTGAGGAGTAGAAGGAACGCAGCATCTTACTCCGATATATAATAAAAACAAAAAAAAAATATTTATAATACATGAATTGTAGAAATAAAACAAGAAAAATAAATATTCGTATCATTTAACTTCAGAAACAGAAATGCCAGATATGTGCGTTGGCATTGGTGACATGCGAGCTGAAGACAACAATCTCCTTTTGTTCGAGGAATATTAATACCCTACAAATGTTGGAGTGGAAAGTTCTTTTTTCGTTATAGATGAAATATATTTCATAAACTACATTGGTTCCAGTGTTATCGGAATACACGGAGGCCAATTACAACAATATTAATCGCACACGTTTCCACGAACATCTCCGAAAGGACAAGGGAGACTTATCTCTTACCAATAAGTGCACATCGCTTCATATTAGCTAATATGGGATATATATGTAAGTCCTAACGGCGTTTCTTTAGGAACCACCTGCAGAGAAGTTTTAAATGGCAAAGATACTGAGGAAATGTCGCCCATGTACAGTGTGGTCGATTTCAATGTTTAGTGACAAATGTCCAAAAATAGCAAAAATTGCCACAAAGCTGAATTTTGGTTGAGAGCTAGGGTTTGCCATTAGAAGCAATGTCCTAAACGTCTCCATCCATCAAAAACAGTTATTTGGGGTCAAAGGTTAACATTTAAGATTTTTTTAGGTTTTCGGATATTTTCTTGAAAAACGTGTGTTTAATCACAAAGTGACTAGAGTGAATATTGTAGACAGAAAAATTCTCTACAAGTTTGATCTGAATATTTTTTTCCTTGAAGGAACCATTCTTGAGATATAGCGATTCTAAGAAACATATCATGTATATGCACTTGTAAGGGAAATACGCAAATATTCAGGTGAAACGGCTAAAATAACCGGAGTAACCGGGCCTGACTACCCAAAAAACATATTCTTCCTTGAAGAGCGAAATTATACCTATCCTTACAAAAATCCAACAAAATCGGAGAGTGTTTAGTAAAGTTATTCCATGTTAAAGCCATTTTATGCAAAAATAACCCATTTTACCCACATGCGTAATCGAAAATCCAACGGGAACGACCCGAACGGAAACTCTCCGATTTTTTTTTGAATTTTTGTCAAAAGGTAGGGTTTGTTGCGCTGATTACGGAAATGTATAATTTTCATGGGCGGCGGATCCGGTTCGCCGGTTAGTTGACGGGAAAGGCCAGATTTAAAACCGGGTTAGACCCGGTTATACTGAACCGATTACTGCAAAGTGGGCGTCGTTGTTATTTTAACCGTTCCGCCTCATGATGTTCTTACGCAGCTTACTTCTTCGCATATGTAATTTGACACTTATATTACGATATCCCAAGAATAGTGACTCCTATTGAAAAACCATAATACAATTTTTAAGAATACAACTTTTACTTTAGTCGATTATTGATAGGTCTTACCGTTTATGAGAAAAATTAAAAAAAAAAAACTGAATAAGCCCACTAAAAATGATCTTTGACCTGGAATAAATTCGATTGCACACATGGGTTCGATGGGGACTTTTAGGACGTTACTTCTAGTGTTGGGCAATCTCTTTCATTGAACGGATCGATCTTTTTGATTCCGTTCACCAAAAAGATCCGGGTCGTTCACTTCGTTCGTTGGCTCTTTTTCATTCAATAAAATATTTTAGCCCATCATTTTCTTTTGAATATCGTTCATGGTTCATCTTCTCTAAATTGATATTTTTTTCAAGCTACAGTGGACACCGCATTCCGAAATGCCATTTTGAGAAAACCACGTTTCAAACTTCGACTTTAATACAAATCACACTGAATTGTCTCTTTCTAACGCTCATATCTCAGCTAAATTTATAAATGGCCATAACCCCTTAAGGGTATGTTTAAAATGCCGTTTTCTGTTTGTTCAAAATACCAAGAAAATTCGTCGATTTATGTAAATGGTGGGTATTGCATGTTGGCTTTGGCTCGAAACTTTCTAATGATCAGGTCATACCAATGCGATTTTATACCTGGCAAATCTACAGTAGACCAAGTGTTCAGTCTATGTCAAATCCTAGAGAAAAACTACAAAAGTTTCTGGCCTAGACAAACTACGTGTTGCCAGGCGCCATTTGACATTTCCATTGGAAAGTTTGGTATTTTTAACATAAACCTACTCAATGCTTTTTAAAGTTCGGCCATTAGGGCTTTAACCAAACAAGTAAGCAAAGGATATAGTCGCACGTGGCCGACCATGTGATACCCTACACCACTACCCCTGGGAATTAGGTTTCAACAAATTAAAATCCCTTTATGGAACAAATTCTCTTCTCTCATATCAATGAGTGCACCCCGATTCATATTGGTTCAATGATATGGGACCTACAGTTTATGGCCAAGTACGAACGGCGTGTCCTAAGATACCACTTGTAGAGAAATGGCTGAAGTACTCAGAAAATGTCGACAACATTACTGAGGGGTTGAACAATTTATGTTGCCTGGCCAGAAAATGTTTGTGCAATTTTCTTTGAACATCAGGTTCCTTTTTGGAGTACAAATATTCCCAGTTACAATGACACTCCTCCAATTTATTGAACACTACAAATGCTATATAAAAATTGTCAAAGGGACAATTGTGAAATTATCGAAGATCTATCGTCCAAAAATTCGTCCATAAAGCCAAGGTTTGCACTATTATAATACGCGAACTATTGTAATTTACCAGTAACTATAACTATTGCTTGATGAAATTAAGTGTTTTTGAACAAACCTCACTGTAGATTTGCTCACAAATTTGACAACAAAATTTAATTTGCGTGGAAGTAATGACCGCGTAAATGAATAAAACACGTCGGGTATTTCAAAAAACGAAAAAGCCAACATTTAGTGCAATATTTTTTCTAAAAAAACCTATTTTTTGGGTAGAGTATTTACAATATTCTTTTGAGTGTGCTGGTACCCCGCGATATTTTAGTTCCGGATCATATAAATCAATCATAGAGTGCAAATCTATCCACTAGAACAGCGTAAACGGCTAATGCAAAAATTTCAAAATTGCGAAAAATGTTTTTGAAAATATCGCAGATTAGTGTTGTAAAAAGTTTAGCGGTATGGAAGCTGGACTTCTGTCATGAAAGGGACAATTTTTACAATGGGAAGAAAATGTGGTTCTCTACACAAAACACATTATATATATTAAGCAGTAGCCCCGTTATCTAGCAGACACGTGATTGCAATTTGCATGAGGGGGAAGATCAGTAGTTCCATTTCCATATGTAGTCTACTTTGCCGGCATATGCCCTCCAGGAAATAAAATATAGACTAAAAATATTTTTTTGTATTTTTCATACAAAAGTAATGGTCCATTTCACCCGCTTAATAATATCAGATAATCATCCATAATTGTAAGCATCTTCTTCTACCTAAACTTTTACCTCGTACAAAATTTCGTGATTATTGGGCTATAATTGCGAACTCTAGCGTGTTTATGATAACACTACAAACAAATAACTGGGTATATAAGGCTGTAACTCTGTTATCTTATCATGTACACCAACACAATTGAAATCAATAGAAAGGTCAAGCGTTCCTCTTCCAAGTATAGCTTACTTGCCCGGAATATCTCTTCCAGGAAAATAGATATAAGCTATATATTGAAAATTTTTACAATTTTCACACGAAAGTTGTGGTCCATTTAACCCTCTAAATATTACCTGATCGCCATCACAAATTGCATGCTTCTTTTTTGTCACATACTCTTACCTTATTTAAAATTTTAAGGCGATCGGATTATTATTGCGACCTACAGAGCAGCTACAAAATCGGATAAAAATTATGTTTTTGGTCCATTTCACCATCATCACCAATTAAAATAGCGATCTATTCTGATGTGAAACCGACCTCCATACCAAATTTCGTGACGATCGGTCCATAATTGCGGCCTGGAGTTTGATTACAATTTATAATGGACAGACGGACACATGGACGGACGGACGGACACACATCTCAAAATCGCTTTATCTCCTCGAAATATGAAGATTGGTATACCACATCGGGGCTCTCCGACGAATATGTTACATGAATTTTTACCAAAACAAACTTATAACACCCTTTCCACATAGTGGTGTAGGGTATAAAAAATACCACCAGTACCGTGTAGTACAAAGTTCGTCCAAAAGCGGCGGTTGTGACAGAGAACATTGATTCCGTATGTTAACTGATAACTAGACAGCGGAATTTTATGCAACCCTTGTCAACCTGGTCAACCTGACCAAAATTTTGAAAGTTCATGTTAGCAAAAAGTCCTTATATAGCAATGATGTAAACCTTATTCTATACTTATATTACTGATTAAATAATTTTCATTACTATTTTTTAATTAAAATGACGTAAGACTTCTTGGACAATTTCCCCTTGATTTCAGAACTTTTCTGACAATATATCAGAGTTAATATATGTTCAGGTACAAAAATGTTTGTGGGTACCGTTCTATGAGGGCTATATGAAGAGGTGGACCTATACCGACAATTTTCAGGTGGAACGTGTTATACCCCCAAGGATGACTTAGTACCCAATTTCAGCCATTTCGGAGGGATATTGAGGCCCAACCTTTAAAATGCCTGAAATCGGGAGGTACCGTTCTATGGGGGCTATATGAAGACGTGGACCTATACCTACAAATTTCAGGTGGAAAGTTTTATACGCCCAAGGAAGATTTTATACCAAATTTCAGCCATTTCGGTGGGATATTGAGTCCACAACCTTCAAAATACCGGAAATCGGGCGGTACCGTTCTATGGGGGCTATATGAAGACGTGGACATATACCCACAATCTTCAGGTGAAAAGTTTTACACCCCCAAGGACGACTTAGCACCAAATTTCAGCAATTTCGGAGTGATATTGAGGCCATAACATTCAAAATACCAGAAATCGGAAGGTACCGTTCTATGGGGGCTATATGAAGACCTGGACCTATACCGACAAATTTCAGGTGGAAAGTTTTATACCCGCAAGGAAGACTTCAGTCATTTCGGTGGGATATTGAGGTCACAACCTTCAAAATACCAGAAATCCGGAGGTACTGTTCTATGGGAGCTATATGGAGACGATGACCTATACCGACAAATTTCAGGTGGAAAGTTTTATACTATATACTAAATACCAAATTTCAGCCATTTCAATGTGATGGTGAGGCCATAACCTTCAAAATATTGGAAATCGGGAGGTACGGTTCTATGGGGGCTATATGAAGACGTGGACCTTTGCGGACAAATTTCAGGTGTAAAGTTTCATACACCTAACGAAGACAGACATTTTGGTAGGATATTTAGACCACAACTCCTTGTATATATTTTTACATATGCTTATTTTATGCAAATATGTAAAAATATGTCAAAATATGCAATTTTCAAAAAAATAGGGCATGGGGAGGTTCCCTGCCCCTCCGAAATTCAACAAAATGTATAAACTATTTTCACCACGGGTCCTCCCAGTAGATTCTCTGAAATTTTCAAGTAAATCAGTTAAGCAGTTTTTGTTATATAAGCTATTTAAAAAAGTGGGCGTGGTCGGGACTTTAGGCCCCAAATGAGTACCTAGGATCGGAGACACAACAACCATTGTCTCGTAAATTAATTTTCTCTCCGATACGTTCGTAAATTTGGTTAAAATAGCGCTTTTAAAAAATAGAGCATGGGGGAGGTACCCCACCCCCTCAGAAATTCAAGAAAAAATATACCCTATTTTCACCACGGGTCCTCCAAGTAGATTCTCTGAAATTTTTAAGAAAATCGGTTAAGCAGTTTTTGATATATAAGCTATTTAAAAAAGTGGGCGTGGTCGGGTATTTAGGCCCCAAATGAGTACCTAGGATCGGAGACACATCAACCATTGTCTCGCAAATTAATTTTCTCTCCGATAGGTTTGCCAGTTTTGCTAAAATAGCGTTTTTTTTTTTTTTAAAAAGGCATATGGGAGGTACCCCGCCCCCTCCGAAATGCAAAAAAATATATAGCTTATTTTCACCACCGGTGTTCCCTGTACATTATCTGAAATTTTTAAGAAAATCGGTTCAGCCGTTTTTGAGTCTATTCGGAACATACAAACAAACAAACATACTAACATACACACATGGTCTTTTATATATTAGATGAGCAACTGGCCATAAGAAAGTCTGTTCTCATAGGACTCCGTGCGGATTGGTGCAAGAAATTTCGAATAAATACGATCGCGGTGCGCAAGTGACGTATCATGAATCTAACTATCTTGAGCGCATATAAAAGTGTATAAATCATGCTAAAGAATAATTTGAAAAACAATTAAACAATTTTCATGATAAAGTTTATGGTGCCAACGCGGAAAATGTCCAGCAGACTCGGGCCAACTTTAGACGTTGAAAAATTTAATTTTGATTAGCTAATGACTTTTTCTAGCTCGATTGCTGTCAAAAATTAAACAAACACCATCACACAGTGGATCCACTTGTATGGAGAAAGTGGCCAAAAATATTTAGAGTGTAACAATGAAGCCAATGCGCCGGTTACAGCTTTGTGCTGCTGCGAAGAGTGTTTTAAGAAACCACGAGCGTATCATTCTCCCCCCTTTCCCCTCTGGAGGGGGTATACGGTAAGAATTGTTTTATGCTGTTAATACAAAATTACATGAACAAAGGTCGCGATTATCTTGTGATGCAAAAATAAGCTTGGGGAAACCAAACAATCTCCAAAACAACATAAAATCCAACCGAAAAAAATCAAAATTTTTGTCTGAAAATTGGTAAAATTTTTAATATAGATCTTATAGCGTTTTCCTCGAAAACACATACCGCCCACGTAAGTTATATATGGAAGAAGAATTCTTGACCTTTCCATTGATGCCAATTATGTTAATGTACGCGGTCAGACAACAGATTTATACCCTAATATATCCATAGAAACAATATTCTAGGGCAGCCTTACTCTGCGACCAACCATTTATAGTCTGGCACTAGATGGCAGCTGATTTTAATACTGAGTAATCTAAACCTATGACCTACTTTGGAAAACTATTCCCGAGGTGGGCACTGACTAAAACCTTAGGTCAAATTTAAGTATATGATCGAATTGGCATTACAAAATACACTATGAAAATATGCAGCTAACTAGAATTCCACAACACGCTAAAGCACTATTTTTTAATGAAAGCTAAGCTATTACCTCCTCCTTTAAAACCCACTACAAAATTTTGCTATACCTATTGGTTTCGCGATATTTTGAATATATTTAATTGCACTTAAAATATAGGTTGTACTCCCAACAAAAAATATTAGTCAAATGTTCCGACTTTTGGAGCTATTCCTAAAAAGATCGCGTTCGAATGAAACAAAAACTAATATATTTTTAAAAAGGTCCATGTCATTGCTGTCAGAGTTGCCATATGTTGTATCAACATTTTTACATTCATTTTTTTATTTTTGGCCAATGGGTGGATCCACTGTGCATCAGTTTAAAAAGAAGTAGTTGAAGTGTTGGAGAAAAAATTATGTCAACTTCTGTCAAACATATTACTGGGGAAAAAATTGGTAATGCACGTTGACTATCGGAGCTTTAAATCAATACTAAATACATATGTTGGTTGTAACGGTCAAATCAAAAGCTGTTAATCTATCCCAATTTTATTATTTTGAAACATAACCCCCGATATTAGGTGTCAGTAGAAGTTATGTTCGTTTTTATACCCTACACCACACAGTGGTAAGGGGTATTATGTCTTTGTGCATTTGTATGTAACATACAAAAGGAAACGAAATAGACCCACAGTTCCTTTTGGGGATATACATATAATCACTTTCTGAGTCGATTTATGCGTGTCCGTCCGTCTGTCTGTCCGTCTGTCCATGTTTTTTTTGTTCGCAACATACAGGTCGCATTTTTTGTCCGATTCAACTGAAAATTGGGGACTACAACTTTTTTAGCCATAGGAAGAACGCTATTGCTTTTGGTGAAAATCGGTTCAGATTTGGATATAGCTCCCATATATATTTTCGCCCGATTTCACGTGTTTCCTGCACCAAACACGCTATATACGTCCAATTTTGATGAAATTTTGAATGTGTGACTGAATTTTGTCTAGAAATAAATGAGCCAAATTATATCGAAATCGGCTCAGATTTGGATATAACTCCCATATATATGTTCGCCCGATTTCACGTATTTGCTGCACCAAACACGCTATATACGTCCGATTTTGATGAAATTTGGAATGTTTGTCTGAATTCGGTCTAGAAATAAGTGTGCCAAATTATATCGAAATCGGTTCCGATTTGGATATAGCTCCCATATATATTTTCGGCCGATTTCACGTATTTTCTCGATGAAATTTGGAATGTGTGACCGAATTCAGACTAGAAATAAATGTGCCAAATTATATAGAAATCGGTTCAGATTTGGATATAGCCCCCATATATATTTTCGGCCGATTTCACGTATTTTCTGTACCAAACACGCTATTTATTTCCAATTTCGATGAAATTTGGAATGTGTGACTGAATTCAGTCTAGAAATAAATGTGCCAAATTATATCGAAATCGGTTCAGATTTGGATATAGCACCCATATATATTTTCGGCGGATTTCGTGTATTTTCTGCTCCAAACTCGATATATAAGTCCGATTTCAATGGTATTTGGAATGTGTGACTGTATTCGGTCTGGAAATAAATGTGCCAAATTATATCAAAATCGGTTAAGATCTGGAAATAGCTCCGATTTATATTTTACATATTAACAGTGGTGTAGGGTATCATATAATCGGCCCCGCCCGACTTTGATCTTTTCCTTACTGGTTTCAACTTAAATATTTTTTTTTTTTTTTTTAATTGAAAGTCAATGCCTACAACGGGCCTTCGGACTGGATTTATGACTATTTTAACATTAAAAGATGAAGTATACGCTTGGTATTTGAGACTTCAACAATTGGATAGATGCAAACAGCGGACACCCGCACAATTTTTTGTGCCGGCATAACTTCAAACAAATTTTAGAAGTTATGTTGTTCATTGACGGACAGAAGTCACAAGTTATGTACGGGAATCTACACGAAGTTCTTAGGACTGTTCTATACCACGTTTCTGGTATAGAAGTCGCCTACAACAACGTTAGTACACCAGCGGTGGAAAATGCTCTGGGTAATTTCGGTGTGTACCATACATCAGTAGCTGTATACCATTCTGTAGAATGGAGTCATTAATGCCACATTCGGAAATAGCATGCTATCAGAGCCCCTAAATCGAGTAACTCCACCGGGACGGCTGATTGGGATTAAGGTGTGATGGGGAATAAGGTGGTTGCTTATGCGGACGATGTGGTAGTACTCGTCTCTGGTTTTATCCGTCCATCTTAAGTGACATCGTGATCCGAGCCGTGAAATCAATGGATACTTGGGCCACCCGAAGTGGATGGGAAAACTGACCTATGCGTTATCAACCAACATGGAACATCGTTATCATAAAGCAACCTTTGTATACTACACGTGTCTGTCAATAGATATACACATCAAAGCAATTGGGTCTTGAAATGCTGCAAGGCCACGTTGTCTAGGAATGTAGATAGACAAGACATGCCTGGGTGCTTCACAAACTACCCAGAGAAAAATAGCAACTAGTGCTGATTACGGCACCCATGCAATGACCTTAGACACTATACCACACATATACTATCTATCAAAGGCTAATTGCGGTGCTAATCGGTCACTGGGTTATTGGTAACCGTGCAGAGCGACTACACATTCCACGCAGCTGCGCAAACTAAGAAAAGGAGAAAATGATTGCAAAAATGCACGTTCTTTCGGAGACAAGCCATCTAGGTCTGGAAGACCTTCTAAGGATAAAATTACCAATAACAATATACACCCAGCAAAATTTTATGGAAGTGGTTTTATGAGATGCCATGATTTCACTGGACCTTTTGCATTGGTTCAAATGAAGTCGTGAAAGAACGATCTTTTCATCAGCATTTGAACCCATTCGAAAGAAGTCGTGAAAGATCCGATCGTTTCATCAGCATTTGAACCAATTCAAAGGAAGTCGTGATAGATCCGATCTTTTCCTTAGCATTTGAATCCATTCCATCGCTCCAATAGAGATGAATTTTGTGTTTTTATTTTTACACATGTATATATTCTTTTATTTATCTAAATATGTACGTTTAAAGCAATGTAAGATTTATTGTGCTAGGAAGTCCCATTCATTGAGCTAAAAGTAGAGCCGGACTGCACTCTTTGGTATTAGTCGTATTCCTTTGCGTGCCTGAGGTTACCAGTTTTTACCCGCAAAGTGTTTCCTTACTTTTAAAAGCATACAATTTATATGAGAGCAGTTCACCATTTTTACAATTTTTGCAACAATTACCATTTTTAAAAGTAAAGGAACAGACCAATTATAATAGTTTCCTTGCCTGCTCTAGAGAACCCTGCTCAACAAGTCGATTTGTAGATCCCTACAAAACAACAAACATTTCCAAAACGTTGTAAAATAAAACTCACGAAATAGTAATCTGCAGTTGGAGTCAATGTCGAAATCTGCACTGCACTGATGGGAAGTAAAATCCTTTTGTAAGGTGAATCAAAACCTGTTGCGGAGGAAGTAAACTCTGTTGCGTGCAGCGGCGGTGTTTAGACTGCAACAGCTGGGACGGCCGGAAGTCAAGTTTCTCACTTAAATTTACAACCTGTCGCTTGCCAAACACATCGTTCCCGAAGTCTGGAAAATAGGCCAGCTACTGAAGCCCGAAAAGGATGCCAGCAAAGGTGAATCTTACAAACCGACTTCGCTTTTGTCGCCCGTAGCAAGGAACCTTGTGGCTATAGTTCTTCCAGCATCAGAAATAACTTTCCAGTTGCCGATCAATAGCATATGATCCGTAAGCAGCACAACAACTGCGCTGAAGGTCATCTCCATCTCCATATTAGCAGAGGACTCACTCAGAGCAAGCCGTGCTCATAATCTAGAAAGAGAAGTCTAACGTTACAAGAGAGATCCTTTAGGTCAACAAGCCTTTCAACCAGGTTTAAGTAGCATTCACACGAATGCAGTCGCAGATGCAGTAAACAGTTATCGTGTGAATGCGGTCCTTGGAGAACATCCACCATCTATAGCAGCTGAGAAGCGCCAGCTGTCAGGACAAACCAGAGTAGTTTTGGGTTAATACGCTTGGGGTGGTGCAGCCGTCAAAATTCCTATAGGGCAAGTACTGATGACACCGTGGAAAACATCTGCCCAGCATACAGCACAGGCCCCCACGACACACTGCTCCTTTTCAATTGCCCTACCAATCCTGCTAAGAAACTTAAGTTTGCAGCTTTGTGGTTACAAACCATATAAATAGCGAAATAGCCACATTCTTACGACTGATAGACCCAGAGTCAGATTAAGCAGAAAAATGAGAATACAAACATATTAACTACTGTTACAACTACGAGAACAAACTGCAATTATAGATGTAAACTTTATGATGATAAATAAATTATAGTTAATTAATTCCTTTGAATTAATAAAATAAAAAAATTAAAATCATTTTTCAATACAGCATTTTCCATTTTCCGAACAAGACGTGAAAATTACATGCCAAAGGGTTAGTGAAAATGACATGCCAAAGATTAGTGAAAATGCTATTCTTGGGAATTGGTTAAGATGGAATGCCAAAGGATTGGTATAGATGCCATGCCAAAGAATTGTTGAAGATGCCATTCCATCGAGTTAGTAAAGATGACATTCTTAGCATCTGAAAATGAATTGCATCTTTTGGGGGTCACGCTCTTGTAAAAAGAATGAGTGAAGATGCTGAAAAAATGACATTCCATTTCACTTGCACCCATCTTTGGCATCGAACATTTTGCTGGGCATATATGATATGCGGCTATGAAGGTTATAGCCACCACGTAAGCTAAACAACCGTGATCCATTTTTATACCCTCAGCCTTTGGGCTAAATAGGGTATATACAATTTGATACCAAAAATGTGCCTCATTGAAATAATGGTTTTAGACACCAAGTATGTTTGGACGAAATCTGTTTCAGACAATTTGGAGCCGATTTAGCCATGTCCGTTCGTCGGTCTGTCTATCCGCGCACTCTCGAAAGGATCAACTGATTCGTTCCAAAATTTTGCATTCGTAATATTTTGTCCAAAATTAAAGTTTGAAGATGGGCCATATTGGTACACCCCTTCGGGTACATCCCCCAAAAAAGTTCCAAATTTTTCTGTGAAGTGGAGTGAACGATAACGTTCGAAGGGAGCAACCGATTTGGTCCATATTTTGTACATCGTTATATATCTTCCTAGATCAAGTGCGAATATGGACTACATTGGTCCACTCCTTTGAGTACCTCCCATACAAAGTTTCGGATCGATTTGATTTTTTTTTTTGCAACAACTGCACGTCTTTTCAGGCTAAGTTCATACTTCCAGAGCAAATGGCCTTAAAGTTGTAAAAACCTGCTATGGCACCATGTCCTGTGGTTGGAGCGCGCGGGAACTCTCGAACGTATTAACCGATAACATATAATATATACAGTCGAAATCGCTTATAACGTCGTCGTTTATAACGTCATATCGATTATAACGACGATATCCAAAAGTCCCAAATCTCTGGGGCCTTTATAGCCCTATCGCTTATAACGACATATCGGTTATAGCGACAAATTCCGTCGGCCCCTTGAACGACGTTATAAGCGATTTCGACTGTATAATTATTCCACAAACATCCCAGAGGGGACAGGAGAGACTTCTATCATATCAATGAGTGCACACCGATTCATATCAGCTCAATGATATGGGACCTACTGTTTATCGCCGTGTCCGAACGGCGTGTCTAAGACACCACTTTGTAGAGAAGTTTTACATGGCTGAAATACTCAGGAAATTTCGCCAACATTACCGCGGGGTATTTTGCCACCGTTGAAAATTTTGATGTTGACTGGCGAACCCACGACCTTCAGCCTGCAAGGCGGGTGTGCATACCATTGCACCACGGTGGCACCCTGTCGCCAACATTACTGAGGGGATTTTTGCCTCCGTTAAAAATTTATGTTGCTTGGCCGATAAATCGCACCCACGACCTTCAGCGTGCAAGACGGGTGTGCATACCATTGCACCACGGCGGCACCCGGATAAACTGATTCGATCCAAAATTTGACAATCGTAATATTTGTAATATTTCACTCAAAGTCATATCAAGTTCTACGATGAGCCTTTTCTGTCCAGTATTGTGGGTATCTCCCCCACAAAAGTTAAGAACTTTCCGCTAAAATGGTGCGCACGATAACTCTCGAAGGCAATAACCGATTTGGTCCATACTTTGGACATGGTAATATTTTTACAAGACATAGATTAGGTAAGAATATGGACTATATATGTCAACTCCTTCGGATACCTCCCACACCACATTTCGGAAAAGTGCGGTTTAGGACCTCTTCTCGAATCGTTTTGATTTTTTTTTTTTTGCAACAGATTGCACTCAAGTCCGCTATTACGATGGTACAAGCTTTTTATTCCCTCAGCATGTATGCAAAATGTGTCTCATCGAACTAACGGTTTTAGACCATAAGTATGTTTGAACGAAATCCATTTCAGACAATTTGGAGTCGATTTACCAATGTCCGTTTCTCTGACTGACTGGTGACGATAACTCTCGAACGGATAAACCGATTTGGTCCAAAATTTGGCCTTAGTAATATAACTCTTGAAGCGAGTAACCGATGTGGTATATACTTTGCACATCGTAAAATTTCTACCAGATTTAGATGAGGTTCCAATATGGACTCTGTCGGTCCACTCTTTTGGTTACCTCCCAAACAAAAGTTCGGAAAATTTCAGTTTAGGACCTGCTTTCGAATCGCTTCGATATTTGTTGTAACAAATTGTATTCACTAACTTCCATACGACGGTATAAGTTTCATTAGGGGCAAGTAAATGCTTCCTGAGAAAATAGCCTGAAAGTTTCAAAAACGCGAAAAAACCGTGTGTAGTGGTTGGAGCGCAAGATAACTCTCGAACGGATCTGCCAATTTGGTCCAAAATATGGGAATCGTAATATTTTGTCCTAACTTAGTTTAAGTTCGACGATAAGCCATATTAGTCCACACCTTCAGGTACTTCCCCCACAAAAGTTCAAAAATGTTCGGAAAAATTGTGCACATGATAACTCTTGAAGGGAGTGACCGATTTGGTCCATACTTTACACGTCCTAATATATCTACCAGATATAGATCAATTTCAAATATGGACTATATTTGTCCACTCCTTCGGGTAACCCAAACACAAAATTTCGGACAAGTTCACATTAAGACCTGCTCTCGGATCACTTTAATTTTTCTTGAAGCAACTTGCATTCGATGCTTCAAATACGACGGTAAAAGTTTTTTCATAGGCAAGTTCATACTTCTTGAGGAAACAGCCCGACAGGTGTAGAAACCCCCTATGTCACCATATGTAGTGGCTGGGGACCACGAAAACTGGTCCAAAATTTGGTCATATTTTGTCCAAACTTAGCTTCCGCAAAATATTTAAAAAATGTCACTAAAATGATATGCACGATATCTCTTGAATGGGGCAACCAATTTACCTTCTAAAATGGCCCATATCGGTCCTCTCCTTAGGTACCTCCCCCACAAAAGTTCAACATTTGTGTCTAGGGTCTGGAAATGTATACATGCTTCCTGGCATACTCGTCCAAACTGAAATGACTAGTGGGCGCGATATCGAAAAGATATGACTCCCAAACTAATATCCACTTCCATAGTCGATTTTTTAAGTACATCCTCAGCAAGACTTTTGAACTTTAATCCTAATCCACATTTTTGCCGTTTCATACTTTTGGAAACCCCCTAAATACATACGTTTTTTTGGGAAAAAAGTGTTTCAATTTATATAGACTTTTTTACTTGTTCAATGGGAAGTCCATTCTTCTTGAGAAAATTGACCGAAAACTGTAAAAAAAAACCCTAGGGCTATCATGTGTAGTGGCTGGTGCGCAAGAAAACTCCCGAACCGAATACTGCGTTGGTCCACACTTCGCATATCGTAAAATTTCTTCGTATATTAGAAGAAATTCGAAGGTGGTGCTTAGAGGTCAACTCCTTCCGTTACCACCCCCACAAAAGTTCGAACATATTCGACAAAATGGTATGCGCAATATCTTATAAACGGAGCAACCGATTTGGTTCAAACTATGGAAGAAATTAGAAAATAGTACCTCCCCACAAAAGTACGAAAATATTCTCTAAATTGGTAAGCGCAATATCTCATAAACGGAGCACCTGATTTGGTCCAAACTTGGGATCACGAAACATTTGATCCAAACTTAGTTTATGTTCAAAAGTGGGCCCTATCGGTCCATTGCTACACAAATGATCAAGTGCGGTAAAGGGTATGTACGAGAATCCTTTGAAAAATTTTACCGAAGGTACTCCTTATAGCCTTGTTTACAGCAATATGATATTTTTTGTGGGCAAGTTCATGTTTCCTGATATAATGGTCCTATCGAGAGGAATGACTCACAAAATAAGACACACTTCCAAAATGGACTATGTCGGTCCATTCCTTTAGGTACCTCCCCGCAAAACTTTTGAGATTTTATCTTAATCCCAATCTTTGTTGGCAAGTTCATACTCCCAAAATTCTGAAGACCTCCTAAATACATACGTTTTTTGGGAAAAGGTGCTTCAATTCTCACAGGCTGAGGGTGTACACCTGTCGGCAAAGCCAATTCATACTTTTTTACTTGTTAAGAACAAAAAGTTCAACTGATTTAAAATATATTTTAAAAACAAATGTTCCAAATACTTCAATCCGTTCAGAAGCTAAAGTCACGTCAACACAAAAAATAGAGACGGACATATCTAAGTCTACATACAGTTTCATTACAATCACTAAAAAATACCTAGTTGGTTCCAAAGTGATTATTTTGATAATTTACAAATGGAGTGACAAACATAGCATATCCTCCATAAATGGGCACAAAGCCAAACGAAGAATGTTACATATCCAAAGCAAAACAAACATTGCCAACGAAAATATAACATATCACAATTTTTAATGTACTTCCAAAAAATAATTGTCATAACAATATTTCTTCCTATTGTTTAATTTTTAGTTCTTCTGTTTATTTGTTTGTTGTTTCTTAGCAATTTTATATGACAAATTAAAATTAATTATTTATGATTTTGTTGGACTTTGTCGTATATTTTTTTTTGGTACATAACTGGAGGACATGAATTTGAAAAACATGTACCAGCAGAACAATGATTTATAACAAAACAACTATGCCGACATGCATTTCATACATTCGAATACTTTTATTTGCAAAATATTCCTTATTCACAAACTTAATTTCTTAAAAGCTTCATTTGCAGCAACACAGAAAACAACCAACAACAAAAGAAAAACAAAACAATACCAACGGCATTATTTTCTTTAACCAAAAAATGCTTTTCAATAAATTATAAGAACAAATTGTCGGTTGGTTGGTTCGTTCGTTTGTGTGTGTTTTTGTTTGTTACCCCCATTAGGGCAATTCTTTTAGCCTTGGACAAATGGGCATTTCGCAATAATATTTATGCATTTTTGTTGCATTTGCCCAGATATGTAGATGTATGTATATGTATATTCATGTATACTAACACGCACTTACGCACTTAAACAACGACAAGAAATAATAAATAACAATTTATTGCTTGGTTTTAACACGGATTTCTTTTTTTTTATAAAATATATATCTTAAGGAATTGTTGGTTGACAGAAGAAAAAATAAATAAAACCATAAATATGCATGAACTATAATTATTGCTGTTGTTCTTCTGTTGTATCTGTAGGCATTGTTAAAATAAAAAAAAATTGATATATGACATTTCAATGTTTACACCTTTGAATTAAAATGCAATATCACTACTTTAGAATATGTTATGACTTTAACTAATGCATTAGATTCCAATATTCCTAATATAGTGTAGAAACGCATTAACAATTTTATCTTAACATAAGTTTTTATGATAACGTCAGTCTGATGTATTCCCCCAATTCACTAGCGTTTCAATCAAGAAATTTTTGACCAAAACTATTTTTTGAAGGTTTCAAAATTTAATTTTTTTTGCGCTCTATAATAAACAAGTAAAAAGTCGTTTAGTTCGGCCGGGCCGAACTTTTTATACCCTCCACCATAAAATAGTCTTCATTAAAATGGAATAATTAGAGTCCTTTCACAATTTTAGGTGGAACAACCTTTCGACAATGGATAGACTTCTACTGCCTCCCACTATTGCTTAAATTACACTGTGAACACAAATGTTGGGGCAGAGATAATTCCTTTTGGAGATGAAAGCCCTTGGTGTGTGTATATTAAAAACCCCGAAGGACAGATGCGCCGTGAGTCTAACTTCCGCGTTATGGCGTGATGAAGTCTTTGCAAGAGACCCTGTAAGCCATCATGAATTAGCACTATATCTTTGTTTGTTGTTTTTGTAGAGCACTTAAGCAACAGTGAACAAAGATATAACGCTAACTCCTGATGGCTTACAGGGTCTCTAACATAAATTTCATCCATATTGCGGAAGATCGACTCACGGCGGATCTGTCCTTCGGGGTTCATAATATACCAACCAAGGCCTTTCTTCCCCAAGATGAATTTTCCGTGCCCCAGATTTCACCTCCATTTTGTTGCACAGTGTTATCTAATCTAATCTAAAAAAATGTGTTCAGCTAAGTGAAAGGTACCACCTACGGGGCTATATCAAAGAGTCAACCTATCTTTAATTTTTTTGGTGGAAAAGTTTTGTAGCTGCAGGGAACTTCAAGAGTCAAATTGAGGGTAGTTTCATCAAAACAATGTAGACCCTCAAAAATGGAGCCACGTTGACGAATTTTAGTGAAGAAATTTCGTGACCACTGAAAATTCCCGAAAATCGGGAGGTACAGTTATATGTGGGGATATACCAAAACATGGACATATGTATATTGACGATTATTTTTGAATAGACAAAATTGTAGCTAAAATTCTCAAAATACCGATCATTACAGCTAGTTCGGTTAAAATTGCAGCTAAAATTCTCAAAATACCGAAAATCGGGAGATACCGTTATATGGGGGCTATACCAAAACATGGACCTATGTTGACGATGTTTCGTTGGAGATGTTTTATGACCATTGAGAATTTCAAATGTCAAATTACAGCTATTTCGGTTAAAATTGCAGCTAAAATTCTCAAAATACCGAAAATCGGGAGATACCGTTATATGGGGGCTATACCAAAACATGGACCTATGTTGACGATGTTTCGTGGAGATGTTTCATGACCACTGAGAACCTCAAATAGCAAATTACAGCTAGTTCGGTTAAAATTGTGGCTAAAATTCTCAAAATACCGAAAATCGGGAGATACCGTTATATGGGGGCTATACCAAAACATGGACCTATGTTGACGATGTTTCGTGGAGATATTTCATGACCACTGAGAACTTCAAATGTCAAAATACAGCTATTTCGGTTAAAAACTGTAGCTAAAATTCTCAAAATACCGAAAATCGGGAGGTACCGTTATATGGGGGCTATACCAAAACATGAACCTATGTTGACGATGTTTGGTGGAGATGTTTCATGACCACTGGGAACCTCAAATGGCAAATTACAGCTAGTTCGGTTAAAAATTGTAGCTAAAATTCTCAAAATACCGAAAATCGGGAGGTACCGATATATGGGGGCTATACCAAGACATGGACCTATGCCCATATCCTCTGGGATATAAGTTTGCTGATCACTAGGAACCCTAAGTGCCAAATTATAGCTAATTCGGTTTCCAAATGTGGCGAAGAACGTCAAAATACCTCAAATCCGGAGGTACCGTTATATGGGGGCTATACCAAAGAGTGGACCGATATAGCCCTTCTTCGAACTTGACCTGCCTGTGGAAAAAAGATCCTCGGGTGCAAAATTTCAGCACTCTATCTCAATTATTGCGGTCGCTAGAGTGATTGCAACAGACGGACAGACGGACAGACAGACGGACAGACGGACATGGCTAGATCGTCTTAGAATTTTATCCTGATCAAGAATATATATACTTTATAGGGTCGCAAATGATTAGTTCGATGTGTTAAAAACGGAATGACAAACTTAATATACCCTCCATACTATGGTGTAGAGTTGTGCCAAAGGAACTATATGGAACTATCTAGTTCACTTCGCAGTTCCAATGGCCCACATTTTTCCTTTGAACAAACTGCGTATACTTAATATCACACGTTATATTTCACGATGTTACTCATACGTTTTGGAACTAGTACAAGGAACTAGGAACTAGATTACCCAACTCTACTATGGTGGAGGGTATAAAAAAGAACGAAGCCAGGGGGTATGTACTAACAAATTCAGTTGTCATTTCTTGCCACTTTTTGTCCCTTTTTAAAAAATGCGTTTTTGTATATTAAGATGGGAGATTTTTTTATAAATACCTGTTATGACTGTAGGTAGTGCCCAATAGAAATTGATCCGCCATAGCTAAATTTTTCAATCGATTTTCCACAAAATTCATGTATAAAGGTTTGGGAGTACAAAAACAAGTCTGTAAATATTTTTTCAAAATATGTCCAAATTTTGTCATAACCCATTCGACTGAAATTTGTTACTTCGACTTCTTGGAAGATAAGAATTCTTCGAACCAAAAATTGTTAACATGAGTCAATGTTTTGGTTCAGACCCCATACAACGGGACCACCCTGTTCAATGAATTTTTTCCGTTCTTAGTAAGTTTGGGCGAAAACACGTAAAAATTACTGTATTTACACATATACTATCCGTAGCAATGCATAGCGTACGAGAGAGATATCGGGAGAAAAGGAGAGAGGAGAAACGTCTTTTCCGCAGGAAAAAGAGATGGATGGAAAAGCGGGAGTGTGAAAAAATCGTGATGTACAGGAGCCAGAATGAAGTCGAAAATTCTACCAAAGAGTGAAGTATCAAACTGATGGCTTTGGTACCGGCACCTCCTCCTCTTGTAGAGACCAGCAAGGTAGTTTGGTAACTGATACAGATAGTGTGCTCAGGATATGGAAAGAGCATTTTTCAAACCTGATGGTATCCAGCGAAAACGAGGATGATACCACAGATCCAATCCCAGAAGATGGTATTGAATGTATACCACCCGGCCAAGATGAGGTAAAGACAGCAATAAACCGGCTGAAGAATAATAAGGCAGCAGGAGCTGATGGCCTACCGAGCTGTTTAAAACCGGAGGCGACACACTGATAAGGTGTATGCACCAGCTAGTTAGCTCCATCTGGCAGGAAGAACGCGTACCCGACGATTGGAACCTGAGCATCCTGTGTCCCGTCCATAAGAAAGGAGATAAGACTTTATGCTTCAACTATAGGGACATAAGTCTTCTCCCTATCGCCTACAAGATAGTGTCAGGGATATTGTGCGAACGACTAAAGCCCATGGTCAACGAAATTATTGGACCATACCAATGCGGCTTTAGACCAGGCAAGTCCACCTTTGACCAGATATTTACCCTGCGGCAAACCCTGGAGAAGACCCAAGATATGCAGATCGTCACCTACCACCTTTTGTCGATTATAAAGCAGCCTTCGACAGCCCGCTACGTTCAAAAGTATTCCAAGCAATGTGTAAATTTGGTATCCCCGCAAAGCTCATTCGGCTTTGTAAAATGACTCCAACTTACACAAGATCTTCAGTTAAAATAGGATAAAACCTCTCCGAAGAGTTTTGTACCAGAAGAGGTTTCAGGCAAGGAGACAGCCTTTCGTGTGATCTTTTCAACATCCTACTAGAAAAGTTTATACGAGAGTCAAACGTCAAAAGAAGTGGCACAATCTACACAAATAGCCACATGTTTCTTGCTTATGCTGATGATATAGACATCATGGGACGATCAGTAAAATAAGTAACCGATACCTTTATGAAGGTCGAAGGAGAATCTGCTAAAGTGGGTCTGGCGGTAAACGGCGAGCAGACCAAGCTGATGGTGCCGACGCGCAATGCATCCATTGAGATCGGACCAACTGTTGAAGTTGGTTCCTATAATTTTGAGGTAGTAAAAGATTTTGTATAGCTCGGCACCGCCGTAAACACAAAAAACGACATCAGTTGTGAACTAAAAAGAAGAATTGTATTGGCCAACACATGCTACTTTGGCTTAAGTAAGCACTTAAAAAACAAAGCCACAACTCGTCAAACAAAAATAACGCTTTACAAAACACTGATACTACCCGTGCGGATGTATGGTTCTGAAGCCTGGGTACTTGCGCAAGCAGATAAGGCAGTGCTTGGCGTGTTTGACAGAAAAATGCTTCGAAAGACCTGCGGACCGATCTGCATTGACGGTGAATATCGACGTCGTATGAACCACGAGCAGTATCTTCTATACAACGACATCAATATAGTTAAACGTGTCGAGATGCAGCTATTGCGTTGGCTAGGCCATATAATAAGAATGGGCGATGATAAACCCGCTAAAAAGGCGTATAAATTCGAGCCACAAGGCGGTGCACGCAGAATTGGCAGGCCAAAGAATAGATGGCGCAAACAAGTGGATGAAGCGAAGCACGAAACAGAGAGAATTGGAGATCTTTTCTTAGTTCGGTCTATGGAACAAATGTTCTGTAATGGGCCAGCTAAGCAAGTAAGTAACACATATACTATAAATAATAACACTATGCAACACTGAAAATGCAAACAACTTCCAGTATGCATTTTTTGAAAGTACATATTTAGACTACAAAAACCCTAATAGGGTTTTGTCCTGTCAGATCTTGTTCGGATTTTATGGCCTCGTCTAAACCGAGCTAAATCTACACTCTTTTGCATTTATCAGGCCTTTATCTCAAAAACGAATAGGAATTTGTCCTTGCTGTCTTTAGTAATATTGTAGCCCTAAACTAGTAGAACTTATCTTTTGAAAAAAACCACATAAGAAAAACTCCATCTAGGGCATCAAAATCTATAAAATATTGAACATTTTACATAATTTCTGAAATTCTGGTCAGTATCGGCTAAACTATTGGGAGTTGAACCAAGTAACCTTTTGCAGAAATCTTCCAAATAAAGTTCTCAACAATTCTTTAGAACATTCTGAAACTCTAAAATGCTTACTTCATGCTGTTTCAGCGGTATTTTGCATCATACCTTTTACAACACGTATTTCAAACACAGTTCACACCAACAGTTTATTCTCGCATTTCGGATTTCACTATTTTATTGACATTTTTATTAAATCGTCGTTGAAAAATTCACTGAAAATAACGGGATAGAGGCATTTTGCAACAATAACATGTTCTAAAGAGTTGTGTATTATATTCCAGGGAATATTTTTCCCAAAGAAAATGTTCAGAAAAAATTAACTGTTTTGGAGATACGGTGCGAAATATATAAAAATTGTGCCATTTTTGCATATATTTTGAAATTTGAGGCAATAAATGTAGTTTTTCGAGTTCATTATTTCTCCAAATGTTTTATTCTTGTCCTTATCTACAAATTTGCTTCAGAGGTCAGAAGAAGATTCGCATTGGTTACAGATATATAGCCCCGAATTTCTTTAAAAACTCAATATTTAACCATGTTTAGATGGGACCATAAAATCCGAGCTGGATCTGACACAACAAAACCCAACTAGGGTTTCTTGTCGTTTGGGTCTGTACTTTCAAAAAATCCGCAGTTCGAATTGTTTGCACAAGATCACCTTAAAAATGTTGCACAGTGTAATCAACTGCATTTCAAACTGGATGTTGAAATAGATTTGACCAGAAAATTTGGATTTGAGACCATATTACTCTCTTTTACTGAATATCATGCTTTCATCCAGGCGAAGGGAATTTTCAATTGGCTTTTTCAGCTTTTTTATTTGATGTTGCGGTATCCAAGCAAAATCCCGAAAACCTAAAAACCTTAAACATTTGATCTTTGAAAGCGACTTATTTGAAAATCCCTCCGGTGATTTTTTTTTATTTTTCTCACTTTTCTGTTTCGGGGTCATTTTTCAAATAAAAAACAAATTACAAAAATGGAACTAGCTGTAATTATACCCTACACCACTATGTGGAAAGGTTTGTTTTGGCGAAAATTCATGTAACACCGCGAAATATTCGTCAGGGGCCACCAATGTGGTATACCAATTTTTATATCTCGACGAGATAAAGCGATTTTGAGATGTGCGTCCGTCCATCCGTCTGCCATTATAAATTGTAATCAAACTCCATGCCACAATTATGGACCGGTCGGGTTCAGACCAGAATAGATTCCTATTATTATTGGTGATAATTGTGAAATATTTAGAGGGACCAAGAACATCAAATTTATTCAATTTTGTAGCGGCTCTGTAGGTTGCAATAATAGTCCGATCAACACGACATTTTAAATAATGTAAGAGTATATGACAAAGATGAAGCTTGCGATTTGAGGTGGCGATCAGATAATATTTAGAGGGTTAAATAGACCACAACTTTTGTGTGAAAATTGTGAAAATTTTTAATATACAGCTTATACCTTCATTCCTGGAAAAGGCATTCCGGGCAAGTAAGCAATACTTGGAAGAGGAACGTTTGACTTTTCTACTGATGTCAATTTTGTTTGTGTACATGATAAGATAAAAGAGTTACAGCCTAATATACCCTGTTATTTGTTTGTAGTGCAATCAAACACGCTACAGGTCGCAATTATAGCTCAAAAATCACGAAATTTTGCACGAGGTAAGAGTTTAGGTAGAAGAAGATGCCTACAATTTTGGATGATGATCTGATGTTATTTAGCGGGTGAAATGGACCATTACTAAAAAAATATTCTTGGTCTATATTTTATTTCCTGGAGGGCATATATCGGCATAGAAGACTACTTATAGAAAAATAACTACTGACCTTTCCCCGGATGCAAATTGCAATAACGCGAGTGCTAGACAACGGGCCTACTGGGTTTTGTGTGGAGAACCACAATTTCCCATTCCCAGTTGTTGCATTATTGCATTATTAATTGTCCAATTGGATATTTATACATACATTACAGCATGGGTCGCTTTGTCACATTTTTTCGATTCCCCAGCCAGGCAACATTAAATTTTCAATGCACAGTGGTGGCACTAACATGGCAAGGTGTGACAAAAATACTTCTAGATAATTTATAGGACTGACATTTTTATCAATGGCTCCTAGTGACCTAAAAACACTCTAACAAAAATATTGTAGTCCTAGGTCCGTGGTTCGCGTGGTTCCCACGTAACGAATCATCCTGAATTGAAATATTTTACTGTTGTTCAACCGAATTTGCTGTAATCAGGGTACGAGGAGTTCTTATGGCATAGTAAACCTCTACGCGAAAAATTGTCAGTATTGGTCCATTATTTGGTATACACCCTTATAATTTATTTCGGCAGATTTCAACTAAATATTCAAACACAATGGCTTTTAATAATAAACTCAGAGTCCAGAAAACCACCTTATAAAGAAATATGACATCGGTACACTTTTGACCATAGCCTCCATATATAAAATTTAATAATCCTTTTCTGCAGAATTACCTGTAATAACGTATTTTTGGTTCTCAGTGCAGGGTATTTTTGGTATTTGGTAACCCTTGCAAATAAAAGGAATGGAGGAATGGAGGAGGAAGGATTTACTAAATAATTCAACTTAAGTTAAGACGTGAATAGTAGTCCTTTATTGCAGAAACTTGCTTATAATATCACCACTTTTTCTCATTATACCCTATACCACAATGTGGAAAAGGGTATTATAAGTTTGTTTTGGTAAAAAATCATGTAACACCGCGAAATATTCGTCAGATGTGGTATACCAATCTTCATATCTCGTCGAGATAAAGCAATTTTGAGATGTGTGTCCGTCCGTCCGTCCGTCCGTCCGTCTGTCCATTATAAATTGTAAACACGCTCCAGGCCGCAATTATGGACCGATCGTCACGAAATTTTGTATGTAGGTAGGGTTCAGATCAGAATAGATCCCTATTCTTATTGGTGATGATCGTGAAATATTTAGCGGGTGAAATGGACCAAAAACATAATATTTATCCAATTTTCTAGCGGCTCTGTAGGTCTCAATAATAGTCCGATCAACGCGTAATTTTAAATAAGGTAAGAGTATATCACAAAGGAGAAGCTTGCAATTTGAGATGGCGATCGGATTATATTTAGAGGGTTAAATGGACCAAAACTTTTGTGTGAAAATTGTGAAAATTTTTAATATACAGCTTATATCTTAATTCCTGAAAGTGACATTCCGGACAAGTGAGATATAATTGAAAGTGGAACGCTTGACCTTTCAATTGATGCCAATTATGTTGGTGTGCATGATCAGATAACAGAGTTACCGCCTAATATATTCCGTTATTTGTTTGTAGTGTAATAATAAACTCGCTAGAAGTCGCAACTATACATCAGTAGTCACGAAATTTTGCACCAGGTAAGAGTATAGGTCGAAAAAGATGCCTACAATTTTGAATTATGATCTGATATTCTTTAACGGGTGAAATGGACCATTACTTTTGTATGAAAAATATAAAAATTATATTTTTGGTCGATATTTTAATTCCTTGAGGACATATATATTTCGCAAGGTAGCCCACATATGAAAAAAAAACTACTAACCTTTCCTCTGATGTAAATTGCAATTAAGAGTTTGCTAGATAACGGGCCTTCTGCCTAATATATAATGGGTTCTGTGTAGAGAACCACATTTTTATCCCATGCTACATATTGTCACCACGAAATATTCGTCCTAGACCCTTTATTTGGTATGCCAAAATTCATATCTCGATGAGATAAAGCGATTTAGCGATGTGTGTCCGTCCATTAAAAATTGTAAAAAAGCTTAAGGCCGCAATTATGGAACGACTGTAACGAATTTTTTAAGGAGGTTGGTTTCTGCCAAAATAGAAATGATTAGTTTTTGGTGATGATCGTGAAATGTGCAGGGGATGAAATTGACCAAAAACAAAATTTTAACCAATTTTGTAGCGGCTCTGTAGGTCAAAATAATAGCCCCCTAAAATTGTAAACAAAGTTTGAGTTTATGATGAAGAAGAAGCGTACAAACCAACGTGAAGATCAGATAATACTTAGCGGGTTAAATGAACTGAAAATTGTGAAATTGGTAAAAATTTCAATAACATAGCGGTTAAACAACGGAAGTAGTAGTACTACATAAGTGGGTATCATTACATTTTAATTTGTGTGAACTAAATGTTCCTTTCCTGCTAAAAAAATGTCTTTGTCATGCTAGATAACTTTTTGGTTTTGGTCATAAATATTATACATTACATCTCTGATATTTGATAATTAAAATTTCACAATTATTGAAAAGAAGTTCCGTGGAGAGCGATTGTCCAGGGATAGTGGTATAGGGTATCCCATGGTCGGCTCCGTCCGACTATAGACTTTTCTTACTTGTTTTAAAATAATATTTTTTCTCCAAATTTAGTCATGTTTGTAAGCCTTTTTCTCCTTAAGAACCGCGAAACCCTCCATACCCTTCAGTAATGTTGGCGACATTTTCTGAGTATTTCAGCCATATAAACTTTCTCTACAAGCGGTCTCTTAGGACACGCCGTTCGTACTTGGAGATAAGCTGTGGGTCTCATATTATAGAGCGAATATGATTCGGGGTACACTCACTCATTGATAAGAGAGAAGTCTCCAATGTCCCTTTTGGGATGTTTGTAAAACAATTGTTATACATATTATTATTTAAGCTTGTTGTGATACGGTGCCAGAATTCACAAAGTTATTGTGACTTGACATGCAGTCAAAAAACTTGTCCACACATGTTCATTTTTTGGAATAGCCCCATTTAACGGTAGCTCCCGATTTCGGTATTTTGAGAATTTTAGCAACAATTAGCTGCAAATTGGCATTTAAGGTTCTAATGAGTCGAAATTCTTCTTACCACCCATATAACGATAACGTTTGAGATTCCTTCTAGTCGGAAATTTCTACACCAACAATTTTCAACACAATTCCATGTTTTGTCAGTCCAAGTTTTATCAGAAATTTTATCCTAGGTCCATGTTTTGGTATAGCCCCATACAACGGTACCTCCCGATTTGAGGTGAACCAGCTATGATCTGACATCTGTTCAAAAAAATCAAACTGACCGTAAAGAACTAACCGGAACCTTTGAATATACATTGTTAAAAAAAAAACTTCCTATTGCGTTGCGTTGTATCTTGAGAAAATACCAAATTTAAGTTATTCCGGTTGAATAATGCAACTTAAACTTCCAAAATAACGAAAATCGGAAGTGCAGTTCTGTGGCGGTTTTATAAAACGTTGACCTGTTAACACCCAAAACGAAGTCTAAGTACCAAATTTCAGCTATTTCGGTGGGTTACTAAAACTAAAGTCTTCAAAATAACGAAAATCTGGAGGTTCCAAAACGTGGTCCGATTAGACAATTGCAATACCAAACAACCTAGGAGAAGAAACTTCTATACCAATTTACAAAGGTCTATCATTAAAATTGTGAGCTGTATCTTGATTTCAACAGACGGACGGTCATCGTATATATCGACTTAGAAATTGAATATACATTTGTATTTATAGGGTCTCCGCTAAATATTTCTATGTGTTACAAACGTAATGAAAAAATTAATTATACCCACCATAATATGGTGGAAGGTATAAAAATAATTTTGTTTTCTTGGGCGCGAGCTCTCTGCATCCGACGAGATAACTTCCCAGCAAAATGTTTGTAGCCAAAGAAGTAGTTGAATCATGAGTGCAAGTGATTTCGGACTACATCATTTTACGTGAAAGAAGTCATGATTTTTACAAGGGCATGGTGCAGTGATTATACTGTCTAATTTGCTTCTTAAGCACACTTTTTGCATTAGTTCTTAGTAGTGAAAAAATATACATTCCATGGAAAGTATTTTGAATTGATTTTTCAAGTCATTTAAAAATTGATTCGCAAGCATGCAATTTGAGGATATGGGAGAAGTTAACATCTATTAAGCGAGGATTTTCACTGATTTGAGACCTCAGGGCCATTTGGAAAAGGTATTTAAAAGAGTTGTGGTAACTTCTAATTAATATTTATGGCCTCTTTTTCTAGTTTCGTTCAAATTACTACCAAACTTATGTTTTTGTAGAACATTTTTGTTTGAAATAAAAATAGGTAAAAAAACTTTTTAAGTTAAACGGTTTTATGTTAAACATACATTGCAATGTTTAAGATAAATGTACTAAAAACCAAAAAATAATAAAATAGATACAGTCGTGGGAATTATAAACATATGCATAGACTAGACTAAAATAAAACCATGGGGCACGTCAATTGTCTACAAATTATCGACTTAATGTGCGATAGAAGAATCGTTTAATTCGTCGTTAGGCAGTTGGCCCGCAGACGGCGAGGAAATTACTTACTATTTTCTTGCTCATGGAAATTACAATAGTTGTACACTCCATGTAAATAAAAGAGATGTTTCAACTAGTTTATCGTTGGACATTCACACTGCTGGCTGGCGAGGAATCGTTTCACTGCTCGTAGTTTGTCTTTAATCGACAAAGTACTACTCGCTCACCACTATGAAACCCTAAAACTCGCTTATAATCGAGCTTGCTAGCTTGTTTCCACATTCTAGCCCTACTTATCACACGTCCATCGTTGTCGGTTGAACAACTGCCTAATTATAGTGTAACATTACAAAACAAACATTTTAATCAACGATTGTAGACAATTGACGTGCCCCACGGTTTTATTTTAGTCTAGTCTATGCATATGTTTATAATTCCCACGACTGTATCTATTTTATTATTTTTTGGTTTTTAGTACATTTATCTTAAACATTGCAATGTATGTTTAACATAAAACCGTTTAACTTAAAAAGTTTTTTTACCTATTTTTATTTTCTAGTTTTTAGTTTTTATTTCGCATTCTGTTTAATTCATTTAGTGCTTCATTATTGCAAGGTTTCTTGCCCGTTATTTTTTTGCAGTCCAACTCCTCTATACGTAGTCCCTGCAAAGATCTTACTTTACTAAGAGTCACGTAGGCTTGACCTCTTTCAAACAGTTTCGCACCTAAGTATACGACAGCGTGATCCACAGTGCTGGCCTGCATTTTATGTATTGTAGAAGCCCATGATAGTATTAAAGGCAACACACATCTGTGTGTATCGCTCCCGTTGTTATGTTAACCTGGCTTCATATTCTTCAGGCGTTTCTGACGCTATCATCTGTGTGCATCGCTCACGTTGCTTTGTTAACCTGGCTTCATATTCTTCAGGCGTTTCTGACGCCGTCATTTGTGTATACCGCTGACGTTGCTTTTTTAACCTGGCCTCATATTGCTCAGGTGTTTTTGACGCTAATTGTTCACGTCGTTTCTGTAATCGACTATTTCTATCACCTTCACTTTCTTTAGCTCGTTTTGCTTTATACTTTTCTTTCGCTTTTTGAAGCCTTCGTTTACGTTGTGTTGCAGTTTCTGTTTTATTTGTGTTTGTATTTTTTATATATTTTTTATCATTTTGTTCCCACGAGTAATGGACATTTAAACGGTAGACCCCCCAGAGGTCCAATAAAGGGGCAAGGCTATGTACAACAAGATGCGCCTGAGTCTTGAGGGGAAAACGCTAACGACATATCATTTTTATCCACCCTAATGCCATACAGTTCTCGGCGAGTTTTAACCTTTCACCTTAACTTGGGTCGTGTACCGCTAACGACGTATCATTTTTAGCCACCCTAACGCCACACAGTCCTCAACACGATAAAAAATCTTGACTTGGGTGGTGGATTCAGGCTGGATTAATCAGATACATAAATTACATATTCAATTTCTAAATTTAAATCTTAATTATACGCCATTTAGTGGCTGCGCCCATCTTAAGTGGCTGCGCCCATCTTAAGTGGCTGCGCCCATATTGAGGTTGTATAATGCACTGTATTCTTCTTGTCAAGCCCTTTTATTTGATACCCATATTGGTGGGATTGATAAAAAATTGTTATCAGCCATTTGGTAGCGCGGCCATCTTAGATTTCAATTTTGCATAGTAAATTGTATTCTACCTGTAGAGACCTTTTATTTGATACCGCCATTTTGTAGATGCCGCCATCTTGGATTTTAATTTTATATAGTACATTGTATTCTACTGGTTGAGCACTTTCATTTGATACCCATATTGATGGGATTGATAAAACCTACGTTATCCGCCATTTTGTAGCGGCCGCCATCTTGGATTTAAATTTTTATAGTATATTTTATTCTGCTTGTTGAGCCCTTTCATTTGATACCCATATTGATGGGATTGATAAAACCTGCGTTATCCGCCATTTTGTAGCGGCCGCCACCTTGGATTTCAATTTTTTATAGTGTATTGTATTCTGCTTGTTGAGCCCTTTCATTTGATACCCATATTGATGGGATTGATAAAACCTACGTTATCCGCCATTTTGTAGCCGCCGCCATCTTGGATTTCAATTTTTTATAGTATATTGTATTCTACTTGTTGAGCCCTTTCATTTGATACCCATATTGATGGGATTGATAAAACCTACGTTATCCGCCATTTTGTAGCGGCGGCCATCTTGAATTTATAATGATAATGAATAAACATAATTGTATTGTCACCAAAATCCAAAGCGTATACAAAATTTCAGATTAATCGGTTGACAGGAAGAGGGTGAAATTTGAATTACTAAATTTGACCCAAGAATAAATAATAAAACAAACGGGGTGAGCTAAATAAAACCATTTAAAAAACCATTTAAAAACAGTAGTTTGATAACACTGTGCAACATTTTTAAGATGATCTTGTGCAAACAATTCGAACTGAAGAATTTTTGAAAGTACAGACCCAAACGACAAGAAACCCTAGTTGGGTTTTGTTGTGTCAGATCCAGCTCGGATTTTATGGCCCCATCTAAACATGGTTAAAAATTGAGTTTTTAAAGAAATTCGGGGCTATATCTCTGAAACCAATGCGAATCTTCTTCTGACCACTGCAGCAAATTTGTAGATAAGGACAAGAATAAAATACTTAGAGAAATAATGAACTCGAAAAACTACATCTATTGCCTCAAATTTCAAAATATATGCAAAAATTCCACATTTTTTATACAATTTGCACCGTATCTCCAAAACCGTTAATTTTTTCTGAATATTTTCTTTTGGAAAAATATTCCCTGGAATGTAATACACAACTCTTCAGAACATGTCATTGTTGTAAAATGCCTCTATGCCGTTGTTTTATGTACATTTTTCAACGACGATTTAATAAAAATGTCAATAATGTAGTGAAATCCTAAATGCGAGAATAAACTCTTGGTGTGAACTGTGTTTGAAATACGTGTTGTAAAAGATATGATGCAAAATACCGCTGAAACAACATGAAGTAAGCATTTTAGAGTTTCAGAATGTTCTAAAGAATTGTTAAGAACTTTATTTGGAAGATTTTTGCAAAAGGTTACTTGGTTCAACTACCAATAGTTTAGCCGATACTGACCCGAATTTCAGCAATTATGTAAAATTGTCTATATTTTATAGATTTTGACGCCCTAGATGGAGTTTTTCTTATGTGGTTTTTTCAAAAGATAAGTTCTACTTAGGGCTACAATATTGCTAAAGACAGTAAGGCCAAATTCCTATTCGTTTCTGAGATAAAGCCCTGATAAATTCAAAAAAGTGTAGATTTAGCCCGGTTTAGATGAGGCCATAAAATCCGAACTGGATCTGACAGGACAAAACCCTACTAAGGTTTTTGTAGTCTAAATATGTACTTTCAAAAAATGCATACTAGAAGTTGTTTGCATTTTTAGTGTTGCATAGTGTAATAGTTCGATAGTCTTAATGAAATTGAAATATACTGAATATAAAACAATGGAATATCTCAAACAAATCATTTTAAAAAGCGACTGAGTGCAAATAAAAATCAAATACTTTTATTCTAAAAAGTTAGCTTTTATTACTCAAAAATACCCAAAAACATCTTAAAACGCTTCTTGCATAGAGTCATGCCAATAGGTGATAAATATCTAAAATTGATTGCTGACTTCTTTCACGTAAAAAAGACATAGGGGGTTATCATGAATGAAATTTCCCGTGAGTTTCGTCCTTCCGCCGTTGCAACTTAAGGGAGAAATTGAAAAAATTCACGGGGAATTGCCGTTCATGATAATTCCAATAGTCACTTGCAATCATGATTCAACTTCTTTTTTGGCTACAAACAAATATGCAGTCTGACATTTCTTGCACCTTTGACTATCTTTTTGGATACAAACATTTTGCTGAGTAATAAAAATACCATTAAATAAATTGTTTCTTGTGTTCTTAAGCATTTTATTTGCAAAAAGTAATTATAAATGTAAACATTGCTAAAATGTGAAAATTTTGTGAAATGGATTCAAATCGGACATTGTCAAAATGTTAAGAACGGAATGCATTTTTCATGACTCTGCGTTGACTGCTTCTAAAAAAGCTATTCAACCACTACTTCACATAGAACAACTTCAAATAAATTTTGCTGGGCTTGGCACAAAAGTACATTGAGTCGCATGATTATTGTTTTCTTAGAAAGCACGTTTATTATACGCAAGCGGTGACTATGGGAATATTTTCAGCAAAATGTTTGTAGCCAAAGATGTAGGCAAATCATGAGTGCAAATGATTTCGGACTCCATTTTATTACGTGAAAGAAGTAATTATTTTTACAAGGACTAGTGCGGTCAAAATTCACATGTTTAGGTTTTCCTATGGAAATGGCACTAAAGAAAATATTGCAGTAGTGGAAATTCTCTACAAGATTATGATATGTTTGTAGGTTTTACCATTATTGAGATTAGAAGTTCAAATTGACACAATGCACGGACTGTATCGCCTCCTTAAAAAACAATGTCACGACTGCCATTTCCCAACTTAAATTTATATATCTCAGAAATGGTACAACCTAGGAAAAAAATTACATAAGCCAATATTGTAGAGCATTTTCATATCTATAAGAATATCTCTAGCTCCACTTCGATAAGACATGCGGTTTCCAAGAAAAATCGTGAAACCCTAAAATGCAAATGTGATCTTTGACCGAGGTTTATTTAAAAATCCCAATCCCGAAATTGTCGTTTTTGGATTTTTCTCTTCCATGAACATTGCTGTTTCAGAATCTGCAAAAACTTCCCAGATGTAAGCGGTTTTCATTTAAAGTAAGTTAAGTTGCACTGTATATAACATTGTTTTATAAGGAGGCGATACAGTCAATCCATTGTCCTAATTTGAGTTTTTATATCTCAATAACGGTAAAAACTACTAAGATATCAGAAAATTTTCATAGCTACAACATTTTGTTTAGTTCGATTTCGTAATGCCTTGCAGTTTCCAAGCAAAATCGGGAAAACCTAAAAACCCTTAAAAATGTCAACTTTTTTTTTTGATTTTTTCATCTATGACGTAGGGGATTGGGTGACATAGGGGAAGGAAGATACCAAGGAACGGTCCTGACCGGTTTTAACATGGCAAAGCCCAGGATTTATCTTGGTCCCTCTTTCATCTCAAGTGGACACTGACCTCCCCGTGGTGTCACCTGGGAAACTGCCTTTAACACCCGTTAAAGGTAGTGAGCTAACATGTGCCGCGCGTTCACCCATAAGAACGTTAAAAACTTGGGTTTGGGCGTCGGGTTAGTAACCCTCCCCTAGAAAAAAAAACAGCCTACTATGAAAAAACGAAAGAAAAGAAAAACAAACCCCTATAAATTTGACGAACCCCGCAAACGTTTTAAGGACCATGATCTGCGAATCTGCACCTGGAATGTTCGCACTCTTTATAGAGAAGGTGCAGCCTTCGCATTGGCAGACGTACTTGGAAAGTACAAAGCCGATATTACTGCCATACAGGAAATACGATGGACTGGGAAAGATGTCACAACAACACCTAAAGGTGACGCACTGTATTATAGCTGCCATGACACAAAGCATGAGTTTGGTTGCGGCTTTGTAGTTGGTCGGAGGTTAAAACATCTGGTCTCCAGCTTCACCCCAGTGAATGAAAGACTTGCTACAATTCGATTTAAAGCAAAATTCTTCAACATCAGCTTTATCTGCGCTCATGCCCCAACCGAAGACAAGGACGAACAGACCAAAGATATATTCTACGAGAGCTTAGAAGAAACATATGACCGTTGTCCTGCCCACGACATTAAAATTGTTCTAGGCGATTTTAATGCCAAAATTGGAAAGGAGAATATCTTTGGACAAACAGTTGGGAAATTCAGTCTACATAGTGAAACATCAGACAATGGAATGAGGCGGATAGACTTCGCAGCGGCAAAAAACATGGTAGTTAGCAGTACCAGATTTAAGCATCTCGATATTCATAAGGGCACTTGGCTGTCTCCAGACCAAAGAACAATAAATCAAATTGATCACGTTGTGATAGATGGAAGACATTCATCGAGCGTGCTGGATGTACGATCGTTCCGAGGAGCAAACATAGATTCGGACCATTACCTCGTTGCAGCAAAGGTACGTACCCGTCTAAACGTTGCAAATAAAGCAGACACAACACGAAAGTTGGACATCGCCACGCTGCAAACACAACAGATAGCCACAGCATATTCCACTCAACTGACCCAATTGCTTAATGATAGCGCTTCTCGTCCCGATAACATATCAGCACAATGGCAAAATACGAAAGTTGGACATCGCCAAGCTGCAAACACAACAGATAGCCACAGCATATTCCACTCAACTGACCCAATTGCTTAATGATAGCGCTTCTCGTCCCGATAACATATCAGCACAATGGCAAAATATTGTCCACTCCATGCAAACAGCCGCAAAATCAGTACTTGGATACCAGAGACCTCCACCAAAGAATCCGTGGTATGACCAGGAGTGCCGTGTTGCTACCGAAGAAAAAAATGCGGCATATAGGGCTACTTTACAATCAGTAGCAACGCGTAGCGCACGAGAGAGGTATCGGGAGAAAATGAGAGAGGAGAAACGTCTTTTCCGCAGGAAAAAGAGAGAAATGGAAAAGAGGGAGTGTGAACAAATGGAGATGTACAGGAGACAGAACGAAGTCCGAAAATTCTACCAAAGAGTGAAGCATCAAACTGATGGCTTTGGTACAGGAATATCTTCCTGTAGAGATCAACAAGGTAATTTGGTAACTGATACAGATAGTGTGCTCAGGATATGGAAAGAACATTTTTCCAAACTGTTGGTATCCGATAGCAGTGAAGACGGCGAAGATACCACAGATCCAATCCCAGATGATGGTATTGAATGTATACCGCCCAGCCAAGATGAGGTAAGGACGGCAATAAACCGGCTGAAGAATAATAAGGCGGCAGGAGCAGATGGCCTTCCAGCCGAGCTGTTCAAAACCGGAGGCGACACGCTGATAAGGTGTATGCATCAGGTAGTTAGCACCATCTGGCAGGAAGAACGCGTACCCGACGATTGGAACGTGAGCATCATATGTCCAGTCCACAAGAAGGGTGATAAGACTGTGTGCTCCAATTATAGGGGCATAAGTCTGCTCCCTATTGCATATAACATAGTATCTGGCATATTGTGTGAGAGACTAAAGCCTATGATCAATGAAATTATTGGACCCTATCAGTGCTGCTTTAGACCTGGCAAATCCACCATTGACCAGATATTTACCTTGAGACAAATCCTGGAAAAGACCCAAGAAATGCAGATCGACAGCCCTATACGTTCAAAGGTGTTCCAAGCCATGTCTGATTTTGGTATTCCTGCAAAGCTCATTCGACTTTGTAGAATGACATTAACTGAGACGAGATCCTCAGTTAAAATTGGAAAGAACCTCTCCGAGTTTACCACCAAAAGAGGTTTCAGACAAGGAGACGGCCTGTCGTGTGATCTATTTAACATCCTACTGGAAAAGGTCATACGAGACGCGAAGGTCAAAAGAAATGGAACGATATACACGAACAGCCACATGTTACTGGCTTATGCCGACGACATTGACATCATGGGTCGATCGGTAAAGGAAGTAACTGACACCTTTGCAAAAGTCGAAAGAGAATCTGCTAAAGTTGGTCTGGCAGTAAACGGCGTAAAAACCAAGTTGATGGTATCGACGCGTAATATGTCCATAAACACCGCACCATCTGTGAATGTTGGTACCTATAATTTTGAGGTAGTAAAGGACTTCGTCTACCTCGGCACCGCCATAAACACAACAAATAACACCAGTTGTGAAATACGAAGAAGAATAGTGTTGGCTAACAGATGCTACTTTGGGCTGAGTAAGCAGTTTAGGAATAAAGCCACCTCTCGTCAAACAAAAATAACACTGTACAAAACATGGTGTATGGTTCCGAAGCATGGGTACTTGCTCAAGCAGATAAGGCAGTGCTTTGTGTGTTTGAGAGAAAAATTCTTCGAAAGATCTACGGGCCAATCTGTGTTGACGGCGAATATCGGCGTCGTATGAACATCGAGCTGTATCAACTATACAATGACATCAATATAGTTGAACGAATCGAGATACAGCGATTGCGATGGCTAGGCCATGTTATAAGAATGAGTGATGATGAACCCGCTAAAAAGGCGTATAAATACGGGCCGCATGGAGGTTCTCGCAGATCTGGAAGGCCAAAGCTTCGTTGGAGCGAACAAGTGAAACGAGATATCACAAAGCTACATATCCCAGATTGGGAAAATACAGCAGCAAACAGAGAGGATTAGAGATTTTTTCTTAGTTCGGCTTATGGAACAAATGTTCTGTAAAAGGCCAGCTAAGTAAAAGTAAGTAAGTATCTATGAACATTGTAGTTTCAGAATCCGCAAAAACTTCCCAGGTGCAAGCATCTTCCATTTAAATTTGCTTCAAGAGAACCGTGATGGCGATATTATACATAAAGTTATAGATGTCCCATTGCACCCATTGAAAGTCCAAATGAAAGTCCCAATTTTATTTATGAAATCACAACAGCAGTACAAACATGTCCCAATAGATTTGTTCTGTGCATGTGATTTATCCTTATCACAATTTTTATTAATTCTCATTTCACTCAAGGATAATGAAAACACAATTACCAGAACAACAACAACAATAATAATAATCACATTTCGAACAACACTAACAGACAGATAAGAATGATTTATCGGTTATATGCAATTAATTGTTTCCATTGTCAAAAGGATATCCATAGCTCAACATTAATGATATGTTGTTGACAGACGGGATAATTTTTGTGCTTCCGTAAATTGGTTGTTTTAACCAATAAATGAGATTACGGCTAAAGAAAACATTATCTTATTAACAATTTGTAGAAGGAAACATGTGGACAATAACGATGATATTTGTATTGTATATCAGTAAATTATAAAAACAGAACATTTAATGTGAAATCGCGTTAAATTTTTCACAACATAATTTTCGACAGCATTCATTTGGTGAAATGGGTATTATGGCTTTTTTTGCAAAGGGTTTGTAAACTGATGGTCCATATCCGCTTGGACAAATGGATGCCGATATATCTAAAACTTATCTGTTCTTGCTTCCACCTGACTAAATAAGTCTGTAATTTGTATCTCGATTTCAAAAGTGTTGATTCCAGACAAATATTAAATTAAATGTTTATAACAACAAACAATTTTATATAAAGAGTTTGTGGGAAAAATATCCAAATTCAATTTTTGGTCTATATTTTATTCCTAGGACACATATTTCGGCAATCTAGGAAAATAAACTTGAAAAAAAAAAACATGAATATAGCGGTTAGATAACTGAACTACTCCCTAACATATACATAAGTGGTGTTTTTTATTGTTGTGATTTTCTTGCATGGAACTAAATTTATATTCCATGTTACAAAGTGTCACAATCATGATAGAAATGTTTTCAAATCATGAAAGAAGGATTCCCAGGTTTTGAAATTGTTAAAAATTTAAGTTTTTGTGATACCTTTAGTAAAAAGTAATGTCAAAGTACCTCGAAATATTGGCCTTTTGTCATTGATCGATTCGATAAAAGTCGCCGAAAACTATTTCTACAATTCTGCTAATATTTGTTTATACTAGAGTTGTGCCAAAGGAACTATATGAAACTATCTCGTTCACTTCGCAGTTCCAATGGCCCACATTTTTTCTTTGAACAAACTGCGTATACTTAACAACACACGTTACATTTCATGATGTTACTCATACGTTTTGGAACTAGTACAAGGAACTAGGAACTAGATTACCCAACTCTAGTTTATACCCTCAACATTAAGGCCAACGAAATTATCAAAATAATGATTTTTAACCCCAAGTATGTTTGGACGTCATCCATTTCAGACAATTCGGAGTCGATTTACCCATGTCCGTCCGTCTGTCTGGCTGGTGCGCACGATAACTCTAGAAGAATAAATCTTTTTGGTTCAAATTTTAGGTCTCGTAGTTAAAGTTCTAAGATGGACCATATCGGTCAACCCCTTCCGTTAATTACCCCCACAAAATTCAAAATTTTTCGCTAAGATTATTCGCGTGATGTTTCCAAAAGGGACTAACCGAATTGTTTCAAACTAGGAATGTGAAAATATTATTTGACAAAAGTATAGTTTAACAGTTCTTCTCGAACCGTTTTCAATTTGTTTGAAACATGTTCGCCTCGCGGCCCCTTTTACGACGCACAGAGGACGAAATCATTGATCTAGCGGCGCGAAAGTCAAAAAATCAAAGTATAAAATTGCGAAATGTTTTCCATTATATCGATTACAGACACTCTGCTGACTAAGATTTTGTTTTTACTTTTTTGTTGTTGTAAATATTCACTCAGTTATTCAGTGTCAAGTGCAAGAAATTTTGACGGATCAGATTTTAATAAAATTATTGCTAACAACCTGATCTCATATTTGTTTAATTGTTAAATAAATTCGTAATAAAACTAAACAAAGTTTATTTTTTATTGATAGGGGAGGGTTTAAGTTAAATTAAAATAAAATGTTTGGGGCCTGAAGTTGCATAGTTATAAAGCAATAAATTTTCAAAAATTATTATTTTTTGTATGTTTTAGTGCAATATACTTTTGTTGGATGGAGCGTAACTACAAAGGTCCACCGAGGTTCGGTCCAGTTATTTTTATACCCTCAGCCTTTAGGCTAGAAAGGGTATATACACTTTCATACGGGCAAAATGTGCCTCATCGAAATAATGGTTTTAGACCCCAAGTATGTTTGGACGAAATGTGTTTCAGACAATTTGGAGTCGATTTAGCAATGTCCGTCCGTCTGTCTGTCTGTCCGTCTGTCTGGCTGGCTGGTGCGCACGATAACTCTCGAACGGATGAGCCGATTGGGTCCAAAATTTGGCTTTCGTAATATTTTGTCCAAACTTAGTTTAAGTTCGAAGATGGGTTATATCGGTCCACTCCTTCCGGTACCTCCTCCACAAAAGTTCGAAAATGTTCGGAAATTTTGTGCGCACGATAACTCTTTAAGGAAGTAACCGACATGGTCCATACTTTGCACATCGTGAAACTTCTGCCAGACTTAGATGAGGTTCCAATAAGGACTCAATCGGTAGACTCCTTCGGGTACCTCCCACACAAAATTTCGGAAAAGTTCAGTTTAGGACCAGCTATCGAATCGCTTCGGTTTTTGTTGTAGCATCTTGTATTCACCGCCCCCCATACGACGGTACACGTTTTATCTGGGGCAAGTCCATACTTCCTCAGAAAATAGCCTGAAAAGTACAAAAAGCCCCTTTAACACCCTGTGTTGTGGTTGGAGCGCAAGATAACTCTCGAAAGGGTTTGCAGATTTGGTCCAAAATTTGACCTTCGTCATATTTTGTCCAAACTTAGCTTAAGTTAGAAAATAAGCCATATCGGTCCACTCCTTCCGATACCTCCCCCACAAAAGTTCGAAAATGTTCGGAAATTTTGTGCGCACGATAACCCTTGAAGGAAGTAACCGACATGGTCCATACTTTGCACATCGTGAAACTTCTGCCAGACTTAGATGAGGTTCCAATAAGGACTCAATCGGTCCACTCCTTCGGGTACCTCCCACACAAAATTTCGGAAAAGTTCAGTTTAGGACCTGCTCTCGAATCGCCTTGGTTTTTGTTGTAACATATTGTATTCACTGTCCCCTATACGAAGGTACAAATTTCCTCAAGGGCAAGTCCATACTTCCTGAAAAAATAGCCTGAAAGTTGAAAAACAAACCCTATGACACCCTGTTTATGGGTGGAAGCGCAAGATAATTCTCGAACGGAAATGCCGATTCCGGCTAAAATTTGGCCTTCGTAATATTGTTTCCAAACTTAGCTTATGTTAGAAGGTAAGCCATATCGGTGCACTCCTTCAGGTACCTCCCCCACAAAAGTTCAAAAATGTTCGGAAAAATTGTGCTCATGATAAGTCTTGAAGGGAGTGACCGATGTGTTCCATACATTACACACCCGAATATGTCTACCTGATGTATATCAGTTTTGAATATGGATTATATTTGTCCACCCGTTTGCGTACCTCCCATACAAAATTTCGTATAAGTTCACTTTAAGACTTGCTCTCGAATCACTTTTATTTCTGTTGAAGCAACATGCATTCGCTGACTCAATTACGACGGTAGAAGCTTTTTCAGGGGCAAGTCCATTCTTCTTGATAAAACTGCCCGAAAGGTGTAAAAACCCCATAGCACCATATGTAGTCGCTGCAGAGCACTATAACTCTCGAACTGATCAACCGATTTGGTCATATTGGCTTTCGTCATATTTTGTCCAAGCTTAGTCTCAGTTCGATGATGGGCAACAATCAACTTAAGGTACATCCCTCTTAATATTTAAAACATTTCACTAAAAATGCAAAATTGAATGCACGATGTCTCTTGAACGTGGCAACCAATTTGTTTGGATCTCCTAATATGTTGTCCAAATTTAGTTTAACTTCCAAAATGACCGATATCGATTTTCTGGTCCAAAATTTATGCGATGTCCGACTGAAATGACTAGCGGGCGCGATATCTATCAAAAATAAGATCAACTTTCATAATGGACTATGTCGGTCCATTCAACAACAACACTTTTGAATTTTAATCCTAATCCACATTTTTATCGGCAAGTTCAAATGTCCAAAAAGGGGCCACAAAATACTGAAATGACCTAAATACATTCGATCTGTCCGTAGATGATAGTTTAAATTAGGATAGGCTGAGGGTATATCTCTGTCGGCAAAGCCGACGGATACTTTTTTACTTGTTTTAATAATTAAATTGGACTCCTTAGATTCCGAATAACCAAAATTTAGCTGCAAATAGCTGCAAATCTTGCTGATAAATGGTCTTGAAAAATAGCTTAAATCCTCAAAATACCCAAAATCTGTCGGTACGGTTATATGGGGGCTATATCAAAATGTAGACCTATGTTCGCAATTTTTGGTGGAGAATTTTTGTGTCCACTGGGAACCCCAAATACCAAATTACACCTAATTTGGTCGGAAAATGTAGCTTTAAATCCCCAAACTACTGAAAGTCGGGAGGTACCTTAAAAGGGGCCTATAACCAAACGTGGATCTATGTCCACAATTTTTGGTGGAAAGGTTTAGTGATCACTAGGAACCCTAAGTACCAAATTACAACTAATTTGGAAGGAAAAGGTGGCATAAATCCTCAAAATATCGAATATCAGGAGGTACCGTTATATAGGGGCTATACCAAAATATTTGCCTATGTTGTTCATATTTAGTCCATAATTACCCACAGACACAGATTGAGTTTGTGCAAAATTTCAGAAAGATATCTTCATTCGTTTCCAAATTATTAATTTCCCGCCGCTAGATCAGTGGTTTCGACCACTGTGCGACGGTGCAATTTTTTTGGGGCAAGTCCATACTTCCTTAGACGGAGCCAACTAAACTGACTAGTGCCTAATATAGGTGGCATGTCATAACGTCCAGGGTCATAATGTCCATGGACGCTATGACACCAAAAAAAGTGTCATATCGTCCATGGACATTGTGACACTTTTGCAAATGTCATAATGTCCATGGACCTTATGACACTTTAAAAATAAAAAAAAAAATATGGTATAAAAGTGTTATTCATAATTCATAATTTGATTGATAAATTTTTAAACTTGTTTCAACAATTTGTCTGCAATAAGGGCAAAGCAAAGGTGATCGATTTGCTTTGGACGTTGCATCTAACTTTTTAAAACAATACGAACAAATCTTGAAATGTTTACATGGTTGAGCAAAATATTTCTCGGTTCCTGCACACAAATAACACATTTAAGGACCTCTGTAGGTTGACTCGGAGATGTTTCTGTATCCTCCTGAGTCTCCGATTCAGAAATATCTTGGCTATCAGCATCCTCTATGATGTCATTATTAACAATGTTGTTTTCCTTGTTTATAATAGCTTCGAAGAACTCAGATAGAGTCATAACGCCTTTGTTGAGTTTTTCGGTAAGACAACTGATTTTACAGTTTTTACTTTCTTGAATTCGTCGTTTTTTCGGCAAAACACTCAAATTACCCGCCGAAGCTTGCGCCAAAGAAACAGAATATGAGACATCCTCATCAAACGATATGACGAATAAAGACGGACGACACTGTGAAGAAGTCGGTGCGGAAAACGGTAAATGCAAATGTAATGAAAAATCGGCGGCCGATTTTTCATTACATTTGCATTTACCGTTTTCCGCACCGACTTCTTCACAGTGTCGTCCGTCTTTATTCGTCATAAACAAAGGGAATGAAAAATCGGCTGCCGATTTTTTATTCCCTTTATCCTGCTCACCACCACCGAGAATAATTTGTCATACCTTTCTCATCCACTGTTTTTCGAAGTATTTCAGAAATGTAATAAAAATTTCCTTATTGTTTTGGGAAAAATTCTCTAATTCATTTTTAAGTGTTAAAAACATCTCTTCAATTTGCTCTGGATTTGCTAAGGGTAGACTTAAAAATTTTCTGTACCACTTTCTGCATTCTTCTCTGCTTTACAACATTTCCGAAGCCCTTGATTTTATGTACTTTACGCACAATAGCCTTTTTGGGTGACTCCTGGAAACACGCATTCCAAAGCTTGTTTCAAAGCGACTTCATCTCCAATTCAATAGCACATCACAAAACAGCTTCTGAGTAAACTACTCACTAAGTAACGGTTCTTTTCATCGAAATTTTAAGTTTTGATATTTCTAGACATTATGTCACTCCAAAAGTGTCATAATGTCTATGGACGTAGTGTCGCAAATTTTTAGACTTTATGACACTCCCAAATGTGTCATTATGTCCATGGACGCTACGACACTTTTTTTGGTGTCATAGCGTCCATGGACAATATGACCCTGGACGTTATGACATGCCACCCTAATATAACCCTTAAATAGAGAAACCGGTTTGGTCATAATTTTGTACATCGTATTATTTCTTAGAGACTTGGATTAGGTCCGAATATGGACTATACCGGAACACTCATTCGGGTGCCTCCCACACAAATTTTGGAAATAGTGCCGTTTAAGGACTCGCCTCGGATTGTTTCAGTATAGAGTTTACTTATTTTCTTTGTATCCGAGGGTATATCTCCGTCGGCACAGCTGACTGATACTTTCTAACTTGTTTTAATATTATGTAGCGATAAAGCCGCGATCGGTCATTATAAATACGGAAAATAACACGTTACGTTACCAGTAATGACGGCGCCTATATTAGGCCGGGGCGATTTGAAAACCTTAATGAGCCCTTCGCGTTTCTGATTCCTGGGATTGAACTGAGCAAAAAAGTCCACTGGACCATATATCTACCGTGAAAATCGAGCCTCCCGATTTTGACTTTAAGTTTTTTATTGACGTTTTTTTGTATATTTTGGCATACAACAGCCAAACCATTGAGATTTTCGATCCAACACAAATTCAAAAATTGTAGCCAATTTAGTAATTAAGAACTCTAATACATCGCGAAAGCATTGGAAAGCTCCTTCAGGCAGTTTTGGCCTTAAACTTTTCGGAAAATGTCGATAAATGACATTGTGCTACAAAATTTGACCAAAAAATTATTCTAGCGTTCTGATGCAAAATTCTATCGTGTTGGGATCCATGGACAACGAAAATGCCTTTATTTCGATTGGGTAATTCCGTTTTATATTTTTATAACACTAAAAGTAGTGAAAATCTGGGTTTCTTACATTTTCAAATTTAAACGGACATATCTTCTATTTTTCACAACAGATTTCTAGTGATCCTTCTTCCTTTTAAAGGGGTGAATAATATCTTTAGAACAAGTTATTACTTGTTTAAATCGGTTAACAAATGGCTAAGTTATAGTGGTTTAAGTCTGAAAATCCCCTCAAAAAACTATAACTGAATTTCTCATAATTTTCAAAAATATAATGTTTTTTTTGTTTTGTTCAATAATTATTTTCAACATTATGAGAAATTCAGTTATAGTTTTTTTGAGGGGGTTTTCAGATTTAAAGCACTATAACTTAGCCATTTGTTAACCGATTTAAACAAATAATATCGACATTTTCGAAAAGTTTGCACATTCTTAAGGCCAAAACTGCCTGAAGGAGCGTTCCAAGGTTTTTGCGATGTATTAGAGAGTTTTCAATTACTGTCTTGGCTACAATTTTTGTCTTTGTGTTGGATCGAAAATCTCAATGGTTAAGCTGTTATATGCCAAAATATCCGATAAACGTCAATAAAAAACTTAAAGTCAAAATCGGGAGGCTCGATTTTTGCGGTAGATATATGGTCCAGTGGACTTTTTGCTCAGTTCAATCCCAGGAATCAGAAACGCGAAGGCTCATTAAGGTTTTTTTTCCTTCCACACAAATCGCCCCACCCTAGCCTATATGTATGTATGTTCTATATCTCTGGTATGTTACCATGTATATCAACTTATGAATGTATGACCGGACGTCTAAAATATGTCGCAATCATATAAAAGAAATTACTTGGAAATAGTGTCCAAACTTTGTCCAAACTTAGTTTAAGTTCGAAGATGGGCCATATCGGTCCATTGCTTCGAACCACAAAAGTTCAAAATTTGTCTGTAAAATGGTGCGAACGATACCTCCCAAAGGGAGCAATCGATTTGGTGCAAACTTTGCACATCGTATTATTCCTTCCAGATATAGATCGGGTTCAAATATATATTGGTCCACTCCTTCGGGTACCTCAAACACAAAACTCGGATAAAGTGAAGTTTAAGAGCTCCTCTCGGATCGTCCTGAAAATTGTTTAGCAGTTTCTCCTTGCGTCTCCCTTTACTACGGTACAATTATTTTCTTGAGTAAAGTTCATACTTTCTAAGATATTTGCCTTAATGTTCCAAGAAACCCTGACCGCACCAACCAAAATGGTA